>NW_026970613.1:0-45045 GCF_963678635.1 Symsagittifera roscoffensis | reverse complement strand
GTCTGCGCTCGAGAGATAGGATCGCAATAAACTTCATCGTTTTTGCAAGTTAAGCGTATTCCTTGATAATGTATGGTAATATCTTTTAAGTCACGTGTTAATTGTATTTTTCTATTTGAATTTTCCAATCGAAAATCATTAGTCTTTGGTTTCCTTTCTTTTTTGTGTCAGCTTTACAGTTAGAGGGAGTAAAGTTTCTAATAGGTGGTATCCAATTTTTGTCACAAGTTAAGTGTCCGTGTGCGCTGTGGAACAGGTATTTAGGGTCTAATTAAATATTACCTTTGTATCTTTCGAGTTCTGCTTGATGTGCAGAGTCTGCTAAGACCTATAAATTTACTAATTTGCGATTTGTGATTTTTTCGTTGTTATTTTAATCGATTTAGTTCGTTTTTGCGAACTTCAGGGTTAAGATGCAAGGGGTTAAGAGTCTTTTGACATTATTTTGATGAAAGATTCATGATCGAGTCCATTTTGTTTCCATTCAAAATTTGTGAGCAGTGTGCTTTTTCGCTGTGAATTTATATCCTGTTAAGGTTGTAGCTCGTGCTTTTGAAGTGTTGCTACTACATTTGTTGATTCTATATCTTGTGGCTCAGATTTGCATTGAGTTACTTGGTTTATTGCGTGCTTATGTAATGTTTTTTGCTGATTTTCTTCGCAATCATATATCTACGTAACTAAGAGGTCTTGTGGTCCTGTTTCGGTGGGAAAAATTTTAAGAAGATATAGGTTCTAAAAGCGCAAGGGGGAGAGAGTTTTAAGGAAAAAAACTATAGAAGATACATGTGTAAGATATGGGTTGTAGAATGTTTTGTATCCAAGTGTCTTTGTTTTATATCTATCGTTTTTATAGATAAGCTCTGTTGTTAAAAATGGAGAGGGTAAAAATTGAGCTGTTTTTTTGCTTGTATAATGGCTAATGAAATAATTTATTTAGTTCCACTTTTGATTCAAATTTAATGATAAAATGTCTTGAGTAAGAATCTGTATATTATGTTCTTGTATATCTTTGTGGATGTCGTGTCTATAATGTAATCGGGTTGGTGCTCAATCATGTAATCTATTAGGTCAAGATATTGACCAAATAGGGGAAGGTGTGCTGCAAATGTTTTTCAATCTAGTCGTAGAGGTATATTAGTGCTTAAGAAATGACGATTTGGGGGAAATTTAGGGGAAATGTAGTACTTGGAATTTTACCTGATGTTGAAGGTGTTGATGGTAGTAAAAGGGTTTCTGGTAGTGAAAAGGAGGTGTCTCATGATGTATCTACAGGGTCCTTTACTAAATTTGGTTTGCCTTGTGTGAATGCTTGTGTAGTCCAATGTGGAAGAAATTGTGTGAAGTTGGGGGGTTAAAAGGATTTTCACGAATTTGTTCGGGAGTTGGAGTTGATCCTAAATATTTCGATGGAAAATTCGGATTATTTTGTTGAGAAACTGTTTGAACTGATGGGGGTTACTTTGGATTGTATAGCTAAAGAGATCTGAAGTATTTGGAAATGTTGATGGGAGTATATTAAAATTATTTCTGGGTGTTGCAAATTTCTTCGGGTATGGATGATTTTTCGATCTGTTGTAGATGTTTGATTTTGGTTTTGACTTGGATGTCTAAATTTTTTAAGGTCTTGCTAGAAGGAAGGTTAGATGGTATACGTTGGTTCATTTTGTCGTTCACTTAGAGTTGCTTGGCGGATTGCTGGTATCAAAGTTTCTGATAATGATGCTTGTCTTTCTTCGAATGTATAAGGATTTTCTTGAAATGAAATGCATGTAGATGATTAGGATTGATTTGTTTAACTAGATGTTGGTGTTGTTCGGGGATCTTAGGGTTTAGTGGTGGGTGGGGATTGTTGCGTTGTTTGTTGAATAGCAATTTCGGAATGTTTTGATAATTTTTTAAGCAAAGCTATCTTGCTTATAGTCTTCTTCTATAGAAATGTTTAAAAGGGTTGTTGCTACTGCAAAAACGATTATTGCCTTTTTTATGCATTTATAAAATTTAAAAATTATGGATAGTAGAAAAAACAAAAAAACTACAAAAAGAAGAAAGATGTCTTCCTTATTGAATAAATGTCTTAACATTTAAATAGTTGTTGAAGTTTTGTACCTAAAGAGGTGATCAAAGGTTTTTCAGAAGTTGTAGTAAGCTTCAATGAGGGATCAGAAAAAAACAAAGGAGCTGCAAAAAATTATGAAAAAAATGCTATTTCGAAAGTATTTATAATAGAAAAACAGAGTTGAAATTTTTTTTTCAAAAATTGAAAGAAGTTTTAAAATGATTTTTTTAAAACATTGAATTGGTCGAGAGAGAAGCATTTGAGAAATGATTTGTTTCTTCAAAGTTTTTTTTAAAGTTGAAAGTCAATTGTGGTCCGAATTTTAATTGATTTTTGACAATTGGGTTGATAATGGGTAATTTTCGGTGAATTTAAGTCTGGAAGTTCAGGATTAAAATGATTGTTTTAAAACATTGAATTGGTCGAGAGAGAAGCATTTGAGAAATGATTTGTTTCTTCAAAATGTTTTTTTTTGAGTTGAAAGTCGATTGTGGTCCAAGTTTTTATTGAAATTTGGCAATTGGGCTGGTTATGGGTAATTTTTGGTGGAGTAAAGTCTGGAAGTTCAGGAATGAACTTCCTAGTTTTTTTATTGGATGGGTAGGGGTTTTGTGAAGTTGTATTGACTAAGGCTAAAGGATCATGTCGGATTTTGTCTTTAGATTTATTCAATGTTTCTCCTCTTTTGAGGAAATGTGGGGTATAAATTGAGACAATATTGTTAATTTTTGAACCAGTTATTCAAGATTTAAAATGAAAAATTGAGATGAGAATTGATATAAATTGAAAAAATCTGAGTATGATGAAGGTATTCTAATTATAATTTAATTAATTAGGGGTGCTTCTGAAATTTAACTTTCTTTAATATTTTAGATTGTGGAATGAATGTATGATAATCTTCAATAATCTAATCTTGTCGTGATGATTTGCGTTGTTGTGATTTTTCTTTTATTTCTTGATATAAAGTTTTTTCTTCTAGTTTGCGGTTAATCCGTTGTTTTTGAGGTATTTGCTTTTAGTTGATCTTTGTAATTTCTTGTGAGGTGGTTTCCGTTAATTGTTTTTGATTTCTTTTTGATAGAAATGATGAATGATTTACGTGTTGACTTCTCTGTGGGTCATTGATTTCTAAGGACTTTTGTACAATCCTTAGTCTTGTAAAAGAGTATAAATGTCACAATTTGCGAAGAGCGCATTCTTTTGGGTGATATTGTTTCTTTGTTGAAACTATTCTTTTTTGTTAGAATCAGCAAGTTTCTATGTAACATCAGTGGGTTTGTCAATTATTTGATATGGTCTTTTTCGGATAGGTCGCAAATTTTTAGATACATTTTTTTGTGTGTTAAAATTTTGGAAAAAAAACATGGTGTTTTTTATCTCGATTTAGAATCCAATTTGTATGTGTTCCAGAGGCGAACTTTAGGGTTTGTGGGTAATGAAAATGATGTTCATTGTGTGTATGTAATGGTAACTTATAACGATTGGAATCTTCAGTAGGTTGACAGTAACCTTGTGCAATGTTTGAGGAGTTTGCTACGAATATTTTTGATTTTCGTTGTTTTTGATTGAAACCCATGTCATATAGTGATAGTCCTAGAGTTGTTGTTAATTGAGAATTATAAGCTAATGAGGATAGCTTCAAGTCAGTTGACCATTTGGTGTATTTATTATCTTTTCCATTTATGATACAACCAAGATATTCATGTAGGTAACGGTTCATACCTTCGACTAAACCATTAACCAATGAGGCGTGAAATGTTCGGGGTTTAATTCTTATAATAAAATGATGGCATAATGTGATGATTTCATTATTTATGAACTCAGTTCCACTGTCTGTGACAAGGATATCTGGTAATCCAAATTTGGCTATCCAGTATTCGTAGAGTGTTTTTGTATGTATAATAAGCATTTTCAATGAGGTACCGGGTTGAGTGCTACATAGCGGATAAATGCATCAACTATTGCCATTATGTATAAACTTCCTTCTGAGGAGGGCGATATAGGGCCTTTTTGTATCAAAGGATATTCTGTGGTTGAAATATAAACTTTGTCTTTTAAAGTTTTTTTTCTGCTAATTGTTTTTGGTGTGGATATGGTTTTTGTAGTTGACATATTATGCAATCATAACACAAGATTTTATCCAAGATGGCGCATTTGGAAAGTAGAAGTTTTGGGAAATGTTTGAGTATGTTTTTTCTAATCCTGCACGTCTTTTTGTTTTCAGGGAACGTGAAAAGTGAAATGCTAGAAGTATCATACTCAATGGTAGACAACGTATTTTTGTTTTTGGAGTATGATATTCCAAAAGGTTATTATTCTCAATTATTGTTGTGTTATTGAATTTTCTTAAATATCTAAGGAGTGTGTTATTTCCAAAAACATTTATTTCTGCGTTTATAGATTTTGTTTTATACTTATGCCAGGATTTTAGTTGTCTAATTACAGGGTCAAGATTCTGGTAATTTCGTACTAATTCCAGTGTTGATTTTTCTGTAATTTGTAGAAAGATGTTTTGATAATTGGTTTTTGAGAGATGTTTATTGTCTGAACGGTCTTGCAAATTAAAGTTTTTGTTTCTTGTGTATTTCGAATTTAAATCCTGTAAGTTTATGCTTTCAGTTAAATTTTCTTTTTTCATCAAAAGGAATAGGTTTTTCCCATACAATTTTGTCTAAGTGTTTTTTGTTTTGTGTTGTTTTCGATCCATGATGAGTATGGTACTGGTTTAAATATAGATTTTTCTAATTAGTCTACTTCGTAATCGTTCTCTTGGCAATCAAGATATATTGAAAAAGGTTCTGTTTTATTTAATTGTTTGTTAATGCAATCGGTTTTCAGTGCATGATTACATATCGATCGTGGTGATGTTTTGTCTTTTGCAAGGAAAGTTTTTATATTTTGTGGTACTTCCATGGTTGTTTTCTTTGTTATTAGTTCAGATGGTGTGTTTCGACTAAGTGTATCTGGTAATTTTCCTGTGGTTTGTTTTATATGTAGGTTTGGAAATTTCATCAAATTAAGTTGGAATTTATAGTTTCTTTGCTTTGGGTTCAGTTCTTGTGTGAATTGGAAAATTATTGGTTAGTGCTCTGTAAATGAAATTGTTGGATGTTTTGATCCAAGTATTAAAAATTCAATTTCTGTGAGAGTATATTTTGCAGCTGTACATTCTCTCATAAGTGTAGATAGTCTAATATCGGCTTGTGTGAATTTTGTCGAATTTGCTGAGAGAAGTTTCAATTTCTTTGTATCTTTGTGTGATTGTAAAAACGCTGTGCCAAATTCAGAGTTTGAAGCGTCACACATAGCTTAAAATGGTTGATCTGGATCAGGAATCCTGTTTGATATCTTTTCTGTGAGGAGGATTTTTATTTCATCGGAACGCTTTTGGTGCGGTAACGTTCAATCAAATGAGATAATGTTGCTTTTTATAGACAAATTTACATAAACAATTAACATTCCGAGAATTTCTTGGATTTTTTTTTTCGATGGTGTTTCAAATTTCCATGTAGCATCTATTCGCAGTTATACTCGCAATGATGTGTTACCTCGTAATATTCGCAACGTTGTGTTACCTTCATTAATATGTCCAAGGATTTTCACACGGGTGAGAAAGAACCATGATTTATCTGGGGCTGCCTTCATTTTTTCTTTTAGTAAAATCTGATGAATTTGATCTAATGTTTTCAACATTTCGTGTCTTGTTTGAGATTGTAAAAAAACAACGTCTCGATATGTGATAGCATTCTTACTTGGAATTAGTGGTCGAAAGATTTTGCTCATAAAGGCTGAAAAATTAGCTGGAAAATCCATAGAAAAGTCTAATAAATTCGTAATTGTGGTTTAGTAAAAGTTTATTCTTTTAGTAAAATCCGATGATTTTTGAAAAATGCGTCAAGTTTAAGAGCGAGGGGTAAAAGTGAATTTGTTTTTCCATCATCAAATTTAGATGTAGCATGAACAATCGGGTAATTTATTAATCGTTCTAATAATTGATCAAATTCTTGTTGGTTACTTTGAGGATGTTGAAATTTGAAAATTGTGAGAAACTTTCGTTTTTCATTTGTATATTTTCAAATTTGAAATGTAGATTTAAAACAAGGTGTTTTTTGTGAAATATTCTCTATTTCGTTTAGAATCGTTTGTAATATTACTAATGGATAACTCTTCATTACCAATTGTCGATTTACAAATGTCTAGTAGCTTTAAAATGTTAATTACTCTAATTGCTCTTTCTTCAGCTGGAAAAATTGTTCCATTTGTTTCGCAATATCCTACAAAACGTACGGGTAATATGATTTTGTATGGTGAGTTGTTGTATACGTGTAAAGAATTTATGTCTGAGTTTATATCTTTTGTAAATTTATTGGATGAGGTTGTTACTCTAAAAAACTTATGGATTGGTTCAAGCTCACACATCTATAGCTGTTGTCTATTTTGATCAACCTTGTGTTGATGTACTTGAAATATAGAAAACTTGTATTCACTTCCGGATAATGGTTTCAAGTGTTTGCGTTGATGATTGTGTATAGGGTAAAATTTTGACAAAAAAAGCGGGCTGTTTATATATTCTTTGAAAGAATGTTAGAGATGTGTTTTTTTTCTCGTATACTTGTCTTTTACATGTAACTTGCTATTCAAAACAATAATAAAGGGAATTTGTTTGGTAATAAACGGTATTTCAACGAAATTGTAATTCTTACCTGTGATATGGAATGTTTCTTAGAAGGGTCCGTTTAAAAGCTTAACTTGTTCCATTGTTCGGTTCGGAATAAGGTTTAATTGTAATTTTCTATAACTTGCAAGACTTGATCCTTGCGCGGTGGCTTACTTAATCGAAGTTTTCGAAGGTGATAGTCTTGGGTGTATCGTTTGGATTTCAGTCCATGTTGGTATCTTTGTAATTTTTGATTCTGCTCCTGAATCAATTAGAAAATCAATTTCGAGGTCTGGTGATTGAAAATCTTTACTCTTTGGACTTTCTAAGAGAACTGGAATTGGCCAATTTTTTTCTTTAGGTCGTTGTATTTTATTTGTTGTGTTTTGATATACATTCTTTGTATTTGAACTTTTTTTGTTAACTCGTGGAGTGTAATTTGTTTGATTTTGGCTATCGTTTTGCTTTTCGAGGTTAGAAATGCTTGCATTGATATGATATCAATCCTAGTCGATTGTTGTTTCATATTCGTTGTCGACTTGAAGCATGTTCCATAAAAGCGTAAATTCTGTTTCGCTTTCGTCGTTTGTGGTTTCGCAATGAATCTGACTGGATTGTAATTTCTGTATCGTCAATACCGGGAGGGTCTGGTTGATTTTCTTCTCTTTGGGTAGTTGTTGTTTCGATTCCTGGAGTTATCACGGGATCTATTATTGTTATTGTTATAATTTGGTCTATTGTTGGAGTAATTTCTTGGTCTATTATTAGAATAATTTCGATTTCTTTTGTTTGAATAATTTCGATTTTGATTAAATGAGGAGTTTCTTGAACAATCATTATAAAAGTATCTGTTCCGCGAGTTTGAGGAGGAACAATTTTTATTATAGTTTGGTTAATTGCTTCTGTTTGAATTTGATCTCGACTACTTTATCTGCTATATCTATTTTGCGAATTTTTGTGATTTTCTTCTGTCTGCAGAACTTCCGCGAAAATTATTTCGATAAAGTGATTGTTGTCTAAAATTAGAGTAGCTGTCTGGAAGGGGTTTTCCTGAGCTTTTATTACTGTGAATGTTTTTCTTCGGTATATTTTGACCTTTTTTTCATAAATTGGTAAAAACTTTATTTGGTTCTCTATGTTTCTTTAGTTTTTTTTATTGTTCTGTTTTTTTTGTCTGCATTCAGCAATGCTAATTCCATATCTGCGGTAATAATGCACCACTTTTTTGAATGATGTTTACCTTTGAAGTTTGAATTCTTTTCCTAGATATTTGAAACTTGAGTGAATTTTTCCGCTAACTCATTGTCAGAATCATGACTATCATTTATTTGTGAAGTTGTTGACTAAATATTGTTAAAATACTGTAGTTTTTTTTTCGAAATCTTCCATTTTCATAGTAATTTCATCTTGTTCTAGTTTATTTACTAGTTTTCGGAAATCTATGTCGAGTTCTCCAAATGATGATGGATGTGATGCTCTGTTTTTGCAATTTTTTGCAATTGTGGTGTTAGAGTCATCATTAGGGCTTCTGTCTTTTTCGTGTCTTTGTAATCATGCGTAATATGGGAATATGATTTTCTTACTAGGGCTTCGTCTTCGTACAAAACCTGGTATTTCTCGTATTGTTTGAAACATTGGCGTAGATTTTTTGAAACGTAGAGACATTTCTATTAAATTGTCTAATCCATCTAACATTTTGCAATTTTGCAATTGTCTGAATTCTAATTCTAGTGATCTAAATATATTAGTTAATGTCTTGTTCGAGGTTTTTGGCCGCACCAAATTAGTTTCGTACTAAGTAATGTGCTCATAGTGTAATTTCAGATAAGCTACACCGTCTGTTGGTACACCGTCTGTTTCTTACTAGGGTCATCATTAGGCCTTCTGTCTTTTTCGTGTCTTTGTAATCATGCGTATTATGGGAATATGATTTTCCTATGGGAATATGAAGGTTTCAATTCTAACTGCGAGTTGTTTGGTTGTTTCGTTGGGGAGTCTACGAAATTCATTGCATAGAACTCTTTGATGTCGAACAGAGTCGAACTTATCAGAGTCCAACATCTTCTCCTGTCGGATTTAATGTCTATAGGTAAAACTGAAAACCATTTTTGAGCTGCACCATCAAGTGTGGTTTGTATTAGAGCTGTACAACTATGTATCCAATTTTGATTTAGTGGTGTATTTACTGGTCCAGGTCCTATAATTAAAATTAATTTAGCTGTGACTGCATTCAAATAGTCAAGTAGTCTGAGTCTTCAGGGTCTGTTCCTGTGAATATCATTAGTCGTTTAATTGAAGATGTAGATGATCCACCCAATGGGATTTCGTTTTGCATTTGATTTGGTTGGAAAATCTGTGTATTCATAGGTTTTCGTGATTTGAAAAATATATTTGTATGAGGCTGAATTTTTCTGGGAGGAAAAGGCTGTCTTGATTGTCGTCTTTTTTCACAACGTGTATAAGATTCAAATACATCTGGTTAATAAATTGGATCTGTTTGATCAATGTTCCAAATATTGATTTCCGTGGATTGTTATTAGAACATTGTTGGTTTTGATTTAAGTAGTCCTCATCTTCTGAGTAGTTTGATTGATTTCTTCTGAATTGTTTGTTTGTTATATTTTTGTTTTGTTAAAAAAAGTGATAATTTTTACTATGATCTGTTGTAGTTTGTTGTTAGTCAATAAAGAAAACTGAGTGATAAGCTTGTTGTGGTATCTATGGGTTGTAGCATTGTTTTTGTGATTGATTTTGGTTGTTTATGTAGTAGGGTTTTGTTATTGGTCTTTTTGCACAAAAAATCGTAATTTTGATCTGAAAAAATATTTCTATTTGAAGTTTTTTGCTTGTTTGATTGCCGTGTTTTTTTTATTGGTCTAAATGTCTGGTAATCGATTTGTGAATATTTCGGGGCAACAGTTGGTGTTACTATTAATTGGATAGTTGTCTGTGGAAATGGAGTGTTTTTGTTATGTGGTGTTGTATGTGTAGGTTGAAAAGGAGAAATGGGATGAATTTCTCGTTAATAAATTGTGATGGAGTTTGAATATCTTGTTTTGTATGGTTTTTTGTCAATTAAGGGTTTCTTGTGTGTTGATGAGGTCAAACTATTATTTCCTGTTCTTTTGTTGAATATTGTGTTATAAACTAAAAGTTGTGCATCAATTGTGAATGGAGTAACTCTTACATAATCTTTGAGTATAGAAAAAGTGGTAATTGCTGCACGTGATATATCAGTTGTTAAATTATTAAGAGAAGGATGAGACCAATCAGGGTCCCAAACATGAGCTGTTTGATCGGTAAGTAGAGTTCCATCGTCTGAAGTCTGTGGTCGAATTTTTTTCCTTGATGTCGAAATGAAATCTTTAAGGTAAAAAATAATCAATTACAAACTATGCTAATAATTGTTGTAGGTCAATTTTCACTTTTTCTGATGTGTCAGCACCAGTGTGGTTTTTCACGGATTTTATCTAGGAGTTTTGAGAAAAGATAATTTTTTTCTGTGGAGAGTCGAGATGTTTGAAGTGGTGATTCGTTTTGTGTTTCTTTAATTCTAATAATGATATACAACGATAATTATTAGAGAAAACATCGTTTGTAAAGATTGAATTTGCTCTTTCTGAATTTTTATCTCATATATTTTTTATGTATTCTGTGAAGACTTTTGCGAACTCTTTATCTATGTCATCTGTTTGAATTGGCTTTGTTGTTTCGTTTAGTTGTGGTGGTAAAAATTCGATATTGGATATTCCGTAGTATGAAGTGATATTGCATATGCCTTTGATATAGTGATTAAAAATTTTTCTTAATTTCTTTTTTCGGGAAATTCCTATTTGCATGAATTGTTTTCTTTTTCGAATAAATACAATTTGTTTGTGCGAAAATTGTAATTGTCCTCGCACAGGATCAGTTTGTGGATAGATAAAAAAGGAAGTATTGAGTCATCGTCAAAATTTTTGCGTATTTGATCATTTTTTTTTATCTCAGAACTGTTATTGTATAACTTTCAATGTGTCTTATTGGCTGATTCAAATTATATAGTCGTACCGGTTTTTTAAAATTTGATTTTTAATTTCTGCGCTTGCTTTTACTTGATGATGGTGTTGTTCATTCTGAGTTGTAAAAATGTTTTTGTTTCTCTATCGGGTTAATTTCAAATAAATTTAATGCAATTTCAAAAAAATTACTGCATAAATGTTTCCTAACAAAAAGATTTTTGCGGTTTTTGTCGTACTATCATGTAGTAGATCATTCCGTCGTTCAATCTTTGTCCACGCCGTGATCTCGGTCTTTGTACAAAACCTGGTATTTCTCGTATTTTTTGAAATTTTGGCGTAGATTTTTCGAGACGTAGGGAAATTTCTAATAAATTGTCTAATCCATCTAACAATTTGCAATTTTGCAATTGTCTGAATTCTAATTCTAGTGATCTAAATCTATTAGTTAATAGTTAAGGTCTTGTTCGAGGTTTTTGGCCGCATCAAATTAGTTTTGTATTATGTACTGTACTCATAGTGTGATTTCAGAAAAGGTACACCGTCTGTTGGCCAAGCTATATTTTTTGGCCGGATAGATTCGTGCAACTTCTTCAAATAATATCAATCCTAATCGTTTCAGCACTTACAAATAAGTGTCAATATTAGTGATGGAAAGTAATTGGTTGTCTAATAATTTTTTATAGAGCTAGTTATAACAATAATCTAATTGGTTTATAAATAGTAGTTTAGAACTGGTTCCAGATGTTTGTCAATCTACATTACTAGACGATAAATTATCTTAAGGGTCCTGTAACTAACTAGTGTCCTGTAAATTCAAGCTTTCAGTTAAATTTTATTTTTCTTTTAAAAGGAATAGGTTTTTCCCATTTAATTTTGTCTAAGTGATTTTTGTTTTGTGTTGTTTTTGATTCATGATGAGCTTGGTATTGGTTTAAATATAGAATTTTCTAATTAGTCTACTTCGTAATGGTTCTCTTGGCAATCAAGATATAATGAAAAATGTTCTTTATTATTTATTTGCGTGTTATCGCGATCGGTTGTTTACTGCATGGTTGCATTTCGATCGTGGTGATGTTTTGTCTTTTGCAGAAAATTTTTTTTATTTTGTGGTACTTCTACGCTTGTTTTCCTTGTTATTAGTTCAGGTGGTGTGTTTCGACAAAGTGTATCTGGTAATGCAAGGTTTTTTCCTTCGTTTTATTTTATGTCCAGTTTTAAAATTTCATCAAAATAAGTTGAAAGTTAAGTTTCTATTGTTTGGGTTCAATTTTTGTGTGAATTGGACAATTATTGGTTTGTGATCTGTAAATAAAACTGTTGGATGTTTTAATCCAAGTATTAAAAATTCAATTTCTGTGAGAGTATATTTTGCAGCTGTACATTCTCTCATAAGTGTAGTTAGTCTAATCTCGGCTTGTGTGAATTTTGTCGAATTTGCTGAGAGAAGTTTCAATTTCTTTGTATCTTTGTGTGATTGTAAAAACGCTGTGCCAAATTCAGAGTTTGAAGCGTCACACATAGCATAAACTGGTTAATCTGGATCCGGAATCGTGTTTGATATTGTTCTGTGAGGAAGGTTTTCGTTTCATCGAAACGTTTTTGGTGCCCTAACGTCCAATCAAATTAGATAATATTGCATATTATAGACAAACATACTTAAAAAAATTAACATTCCGAGAATTTCTTGGGTTTCTTTTTTTTCGATGGGGATTCAAATTTCAATATAGCATCTATTCGCAATTTTACTCCGAATGTTGTGTTACCTCGCAATAATCGCAATTTTGTTTTACCTTCATTCATGTCCAAGGATTTTAACACGGGTGAGAAAGAACCATGATTTATCTGGGGCTGCCTTCATTTTTTCTTTTAGTAAAATCTGATGAATTTGATCTAATGTTTTCAACATTTCGTGTCTTGTTTGAGATTGTAAAAAAACAACGTCTCGATATGTGATAACATTCTTACTTGGAATTAGTGGTCGAAAGATTTTGCTCATAAAGGCTGAAAAATTTGCTGGAAAATCCATAGAAAAGTCTAATAAATTCGTAATTGTGGTTTTCAATAATGAACTGTGTTAAGCGTCGTGATTTTTTATCTAATGGCCTTTAATTGTCTGCGCTGTTCGTGACAGCAGTTGTATAATATGCCCATTTGTTTTAGTGAGTAATACTTGGATTGGTACTATGGGCCATTCACATTTAGATTCATCAATGAGTGAATTGAGATATCTTGCGTCTAAAACCATTTTCGTTGATTCGCCTTTAGCGAGAATGATAACAGGGTTTATGGAGATATTTCCTTTTGGCTGTTTTTCTTTATTTACTGGTCAAGTATTTTCATATTAATCCAGAATGTATAGTAACCTGTTTACTTTGTCTTGTAGTAGAATTGGTACTTTTTTGCTTGGTGCTTTTTGGAAACTGCGTCAAAGTTAAGAGGAAGGGGTAAAGGTGAAATTACTTTTCTATCATGAAATTTAGACGTAGCATGAACCATCGAGTAACTTAGTAAAAGTTCTAATAATTGATCAAATTCTTGTTGGATTCTTTGAGGATGATGAAAATTGAAAATTGTGAGAAATTTTTGTTTTTCTTTTGTATAATTTCAAATTTGAAATGTAGATTTAAAACAAAATCTCTATATCGTTTGGAATCGTTTGCAATATTACTAATGGAGAGTTCTTCATTACCAATTGTCGATTTACAAATGTCTAGTAGCTTTAAAATGTTAATTACTCTAATTGCTCTTTCTTCAGCTGGAAAAACTGTTCCATTTGTTTCGCAATATTCTACAAAACGTACGGGTAATATGATTTTGTATGGTGAGTTGTTGTATACGTGTAAAGAATTTATGTCTGAGTTTATATCTTTTGTAAATTTATTGGATGAGGTTGTTACTCTAAAAAACTTATTGATTGGTTTAAGTTCAAGGTCAGACATCTTTAGCTGTTGTCTATTTTGATCAACCTTGTATTGATGTACTTAATGTATAGAAAGTTTGAATTCACTTCCGGATAATGGTTTCAAGTGTTTGCGTTGTTGATTGTGTAAGGGTAAATTTTTGACAAAAAATGCGGGCTGTTTATATATTCTTTGAAAGAATGTTGGAGATGTATTAATTTTTCTCGTATACTTGTCTTTTACATGTAATTTGCTATTCAGAAAAAAATAGTGGGAATTTGTTTGTAATATTCGATATTTCAACGAAATAGTAATTCATATCTGTGATATGGAATATTTGTTTGAAAGGTCTATTTAAAAGCTTAACTAGATCCATTGTTCAGTTCGGAACAAATTTTAACTAAAATTGTGTTTATAATTGGCAAGACATGATCCTTGCACTGTGGCTAGTTTAATCCAAGCTTTCGAAGGTGATAGTCTTGGGTGTATAATTTGGACTTCAGTCCATGTAGGGGTGTTTATAACTTTTGATTCTGCTCCTGAATCAATTAGAAGATCAATTTCGAGGTCTGGTGATTGAAAATCTTTTACTCTTTGGACTTTCTAAGAGAATTGGATTTGGAATTTTTCTTTAGGTCGTTGTTTTTTATTTGTTGTGTTTTGATATACATTCTTTGTATTTGAATTATTTGTACTAACTCGTGGAGTGTAATTTGTTTGATTTTGGCTGTCGTTTGGCTTTTCGAGGATAGGAATGCTTGCGTTGTTTTGATATTACTTCTAATCGATTGTTGTTTCATATATTCGTTGTCGATTTGAAGCATATTCCTTAGAAGCGTATGTTATGTTTTGCTTTCTTCGTTTGTGGTTTCGCAATGAATCTGACTGGATTGTAATTCTTTCTTTTCTGTATCTTCAATACCGGGAAGGTCTGGTTGATTTTCTTCTCTTTAGGTAGTTGTTGTTTCGATTCCTGGAGTTATCACGGGATCTATTATTGTTATTGTTGTAATTTGGTCTATTGTTGGAGTATTTTCGTGGTCTATTATTAGAATAATTTCGATTTCTATTGTTTGAAAAATTTCAATTTCGATTAAATGAGGAGTTTCCTGAACAATCATTATAAAAGTATCTGTTCCGCGAGTTTGAGTAGGAAAGACTTCTATTATCGTTTGGGTAAATGCTTCTGTTTGAAATTGATCTCGAATAGTTTATGCGAAACTGATTGTTCCAACTATTTGATCCGCTATATCTATTTTGCCAAAAATTTTGTGAACTTCTTCTGTCTGGAGAACTTCCGCGAAAATAATTTCGGTGAAGTGATTGTTGTCTAAAATTAGAGTAGTTGTCTGGAATGGGTTTTCTTGCGCTTTTTTTTTACTGTGAATGCTTTTCATTGGTAGAATTTGACCTTTTTTCGTAAATTGGTTTAAAAAATTATTTGGTTCTCCTTGTTTCTGTAGTTTGTTTTGATTTTTCTGTTTTTTTTGTCTGCATTCAGCAATGCTATTTCCATATCTGCGACAATAATGCACCACATTTTTGAATGATGGTTTACCTTTGAAGTTTGAATTCTTTTGGTAAATATTTAAAATTTGAGTGAATTTTTCTGCTAACTCATTGTCAGAATCATGACCATGATTTATTTGTGAAGTTGTTGACTGAATAGTGTTTGAATACTGTAGGTTTAACTTTTCGGTTTCTTCTATTTTCATAATATTTTCATCTTGTTCTAGTCTATTTACTAATTTTCGTAAATCTATGTCGAGTTCTCAAAATGATGATGGAGTTGATGCTCTTTTTTTGCATTTTTCTGTAGTTGTTGTGTTAGAGTCATCATAAGGACTTTTGTCTTTTTCGTGTCTTCGTAACCATGCTTGTTATGGGATTGTGCTTTTCTTAATAATGTTTCAATTCTAACTGCGAGTTGTTTGATTGTCTCGTTGGGGAGTCTACGAATTTCATTGCATAGATTTCTTTGATGTCGAACAGAGTCGAACATATCAGAGTGCAACAGTTTTTGAATACTCTTGTGTCAATCTTTTCCTGTCTGATTTAATGTCTATAGGTAAAACTGAAAACTGAAAACCATTTTGTAGTCTGGGTCTTCAGGGTCTGTTCCTGTGAATATCATTATTCGTTCATTTGAAGATGTAGATGATCCACCCATAAAGTATGGTTCTATAGTCACTTCGATTGATTCTGCTGCATTTGGTATTTGAAAAAATAAGTTGGGTTTTTGTGATTTTAATTTGTTATAAATAGTATGGTAGTGGGATTTCGTTTTGTATTTGATTGTCTTCGTAATTCTGTGTGTTCTTAGAGTTTTGTGATTGGAAAAATATGTTTGTATGAGGCTGAATTTTGTCTGGGAGGAAAGGGTTGTCTTGATTGTCGTCTTTGTTCACAACGTGTATAAGATTCGAAAGTATCTGGTTAATAAATAGGATCTGTTTGATCAATGTTCCAATTATTGTTCCGTGGAATATTATTAGAATGTTGCTGATTTTGATTAAAGTAGTCCTCATCTTCCGAATAATTTGATTGATTTCTTCTGAAATGTTTGGTTGTGATATTTTTGTTTTGTTATTCTTGTTTTGTTTAAAAAAAGTGATAATTTTTACTATGATCTGTTGTTCTTCGTTGTTGGTCAATAGAGAAAAATGAGTGGTAAGCTTGTTTTGGTATCTATTGGTTGTAACATTGTTTTTGTGACTGATTCTGATTGTTTATGAAAGGACGGTTTTGTTATTGGTCTTTTTCCACAAAAAATCGTAACTGTGATCTGAAAAACTATTTCGATTTGAAGTTTTTTGCTTGTTTGATCGCCGTGTTTTTGTTATTGGTCTATATGTCTGGTAATCTATTTGTGAATATTTTTGAGCAAAAGTTGGATTTACTGTTAATTGGATAGTTGTCTGTGGAAATTGAGTGTTTTTGTTATGTAGTGTTTTAAGTGTAGGATGAATAGGAGAAATGGGATGAATTCCTTGTTAATAAATTGTGCTGCGGTTTGAATATCTTGTTGTGTAAGTTTTTTTGTCAATTAAGGTTTTTTTGTGTGTTGATGAACGTGGAGTTCAAATTATTATTTCCTGTTCTTTTGGTGAACATTGAGTTATACTTTAAATGTTGTGCAGCAATAGTGAGTGGAGTAACTCTTACATAATCTCTTAGTACAGAAATAGTGGTAATTGCTGCACATGATATATCAGTTGTTAAATAAATAAGAGAAGGATGAGACCAATCAGGGTCTCAAACATGAGCTGTTTGATCGGTAAGTAGAGTTCCATCGTCTGAAGTCTGTGGTCGAAAATTTTTTTCTTGATGTCGAAATGAAATCTTTATTGTAAAAAAATAGTCACTTATAAACTATGCTAATATTCGTTGTAGGCCATGTTTCAATTTTTGTGATGTGTCAGTACCTGTGTGGTTTCCACGGATTGTATCTAAGAGTTTTTAGAAAAGATAAATATTTTGTGGAGAGTCGAAATGTTTGAAGTGGTGATTCGTTTTGTGTTTCTTTCATTCTAATATAGATATATAAAGATAATTAATAGAGAAAACATCGTTTGTAAAGATTGAGTTTGCTCTTTCTGAGTTTTGATCTCATATTAGTTTTACGTGTTCTGTGAAGACTTTTGAGAATTCTTTATCTATGTCATCTGTTTGAATCGGATTTGTTGTTTGGTTTGGTTGTGGTGGTAAAAATTCGATATTGGATATTCCGTAGTATGAAGTGATATTGCATATGCCTTATTATGGTGATCGAAGATTTTTCTTCTTTTCTCTTTTCGTGAAATTCCTATTTGCATGGTCTGTTTTCTTTTTACCGAATAAACTTACAATTTCGTTGTGACAAAATTGTATTTGTCCTCGCGCAGGATCACTTTGTGGATAGACAAAAAACGAATTATTGAGTCATCGTCGAACCTTTTGTCGTAATTGATCATTTTTTGTATCTCAGAACTGCTAATGTGTAATTTTCAATGTGTCTTATTGGCTGAATCCAATTATATAGATGTACCGGTTTATTAAAGTATGATTTTAAAATTCTGCGTTTGCTTTTAATTGATGATGGTGATGTTGATCCTGAGTTGTAAAAATGTTTTTGTTTGTCTATCGGGTTGAATTCAAATAAATTTACCGCAATTTCAAATAAATTTACTGCATAAAGTTTTCTGAACAAAAACATTTTTGCGGTTTTTTGTCGTACTTTCATGTAGTAGATCGTTCTATCGTTCAATCCTTGTCCACGCCGTGATCTCGGTCTTCGTGCAAAAGCTGGTATTTCTCGTATTGTTTGAAATGTTGGGGAAGATTTTTTGAGATGTCGAGACATTTCTATTAAATTGTCTAATCCATCTAACATTTTGCAATTTTGCAATTGTCTGAATTCTAATTCTAGTGATCTAAGTCTATTAGTTAAGATCTTGTTCGAGGTTTTTGGTCACAGCAAATTAGTTATGTATTATGTACTGTACTCAAAGAGTAATTTCAGATAAGGTACACCGTCTGTTGGTCGAGCTATATTTTTTCGGTCTGATAGATTCGTGCAACTTCTCTTTAATACCAATCTTAATCGTTTCAGCACTTACAAATAAGTGTCAATGTTAGTGATGGAATGTGATTGGTTATCTAATAATTTTTTATAGAGCTAGTTTTAACAAAAATTTAATTGGCTTATAATTAGTAATTTAGAACTAGTTCCAGATGTTTGTCAATCTACAATACTAAACGAATAATTATCTAAAAACTTTAGCACAATTGAGTAAAAACACAGGTTCTTTTACATATTTAAACTTCCAAAAACACAAATGGACAACAAATTCTTTCACATTCTATGTTTTCATCACTAAACTAAAACAACAAAAATTTAGACACCTTGCAAATTTTTTACTATAATACACTATGCTATATGCAACATTAGAAGTTGATTTCGGGAAAAAACACTCACCATTACATATTCCACTTTATATTTTTAAATTACATTCTTTACAGTTTTAAAAAAACATGGTTGAAAATCAAACAAACATAATCTATTCATATCAGAATAAAACACAAAAGAAAAATAGTGTTGACTTAGTAAAGACGTTCTAGATTCTGTTTATTGGATTCAAAATCATATTCATGTGTTTTTAATTTTATTACAAGGGAATGAAATTCATTCGTTTTATCCTAAATTTTCACTTTCAGAAACTTCAAGAAAACTTGCCACAGCACATGGCACAAGCTTAACCATTTATGGCAAAATTCATTTATCATTAAAATTGGCAATTACGATAAAACTTAATCAAAAATTAATTAAATATTTCAAATTACAGATTTTAAACACAAAATAAAAGTAAAAACTTTTATCACTAAATTGATACCAATAAAAAAATCATAATAGCAAATTACAAATCAACGATAAATATGCAAAAACAAATTGAACCTTTTTAACAATTTTCCGAAGATTTTATAATCAGCCTCCATTTTTTCAAATTTTGACCCTATGTACAACCAACAACGGAAATAGTTGAAAACTTTATCTGGTCCTTTGTAAAATTTTTCAATCAGCCAATCCATCGATATAATGATGATCAGAACACACAACAGTATTAAATATCTGACCTCGAATTCAGCATAAATATTTAGAGTAACAATTTCCTCTATTAGATATGCAAAGAACACAAATACAAACGTAAATGCGCTACTTCTATACAACAATTCACCATGCATCCTCATTTGCGACTAATAAGATTTTACGAAATCAACACAACGTTATACCCTACTCAAAGGAAAATTTTATTCTAACGTTATACTTGCTCAACGATAAACGCTACTTACTTGTTGACTTCTCTGTTGGTCATTGATTTCTAAGGAATTTTGTACAATCTTTAGTCTTGAAAAAAAGTATATTTTCAATAATTTGCGAAGAGCGTATTCTTTTGGGTGATATTGTTTCTCTGTTGAACTTTTTCTTTTTTGTTAGAATCAATAAGTTTATATGTAACATTAGTGGGTTTGTCAATTAATTAATATAATACTTTTCGGATAGGTCGCAATTTTTTACATATATTTGTGTATTAAAATTTTGAAAAAAAAACATATGTTCCCAACTTTTATATTGGTGAAAAGTGAATTTATTTGTGATTGAATGTTCTGATTTGAAAAAAACTTTTTCGCTGTTTTTTGATGAATTTCATTGTTTTTTATCTCATTTAGAATTCATTTTGTATGTGATCCAGAGGCTAATTTTAGGGTTGGTGGGCGATGAAAATGATGTTCATTGTGTGTATGTAATGGTAAGTTATAACAATTTGAATCTTTAGTAGGTTGACAGTAACCTTGTGCATAGTTCGAGGAATTTGCTTTGAATTTTATTGGTTTTCCTTGTTTTTGATTGAATATGGTGATAGTCCTAGAGTTGTTGTTAATTGAGAATTATAAGCTAATGAGAATAGCTATACGTCAGTTGACCATTCGGTGTATTTATTATCTTTTCCATTTATGATACATCTAAGGTATTCAATTAGGTAACGGTTCATACCTTTGTCTAAACCAAAAACCAATGAGCCGTGAAATGTTTGGGGTTTATGTCTTATGCTAAAAAGATGGCATAATGTAATGATTTCTTTATTTATGAATTTAGTGCCATTGTCTGTGACAAGGATATCTGGTAATCCAAATTTGGCTATCCAATATTCGTAGAAGGTTGCGTATGTATAATCAGCATTTTATTGAAGTACCGGGTTGAGTGCTACATAGTGGGTAAATGCATCATATAGGGCGATATAGGGCCTTTTGTAACAAAGGATTTTCTGTGGTTGAAAAATAAACTTTGCCTTTAAAAATTTTTTTTCTGCTAATTGATTTTGGTGTGGATATGGTTTTTGTAGTTGACATATTATGCAATCATAACACAAGACTTTCATCCAAGATGGCGCTTTTGGAAAGTAAGAATTTTGAATAAAGTTTGAGTATGTTTTTTCTAATCCTGCATGTCTTTTTGTATTCAGGGAACGTGAAAAGTGAAATGCTAGAAGTATCATACATAATGGTAGACAACGTATTTTTGTTTTTGGAGTATGATGTTCCAAAAGGTTATTATTTTCATTTTTTGTTGTGTTATTGAATTTTTTGAAAAACAGTAATATCTGCGTTTATAGATTTTGTTTTATACTTATGCCAGGATTTTAGTTGTCTAATTACAGGGTCAAGATTCGGGTAATTTCGTACTAATTCCAGTGTTGATTTCTCTGTAATTTGTAGAAAGATGTTTTGATATTTGGTTTTTGAGAGAGGTATATTGTCTAAAGGGTCTTGCAAATTAAAGTTTTTTGTTTCTAGTGTATTTCGAATTTAAATTCTGTAAATTTATGCCTTCAGTTAAATTTGCTTTTTTCATCAGTTGGGTTGTTTTTTGTTTCGTTGGGTAGTCTACGAAATTCATTGCAAAGAACTCTTTGATGTCGAACAGAGTCGAACATATCAGAGTGCAACAGTTTTGAATACTCTTGTGTCAATCTTTTCCTGTCTGATTTAAAGTCTATAGGTAAAACTGAAAACCATTTTTGAGCTGCGCCATCAAGTGTGGTTTGGATTAGAGCTGTACAACTATGTAACCAATTTTGATTTAGTGGTGTATTTACTGGTCCAGGTTCTATATTTAAAATTAATTTAGCTGTGACTGCATTCAAATAGTCAAGTAGTCTTAGTCTTCAGGGTCTGTTCCTGTGAATATCATTAGTCTTCTATTTGAAGATGTAGATGATCCACCAATAAAGTATGGTTCCATAGTCACTTCGATTGATTCTGCTGCATTTGGTATTTGAAAAAAAAAGTTCGGTTTTTCTGATTTTATGTTGTTGTAAATAGTATGGTAATGGGATTTCGTTTTGTATTTGATTTGCTTCGTAATTCTGTGTATTCATAGAGTTTTTTGATTGGAAAAATATATTTGTATGAGGCTGAGTTTTGTCTGGGAGGAAAGGGTTGTCTTGTTTATCGTCTTTGTTCACAACGTGTATAAGATTCGAAGTTATCTGGTTAATAAATAGGATCTGTTTGATCAATCTTCCAATTATTGTTCCGTGGATTATTGTTAGAATGTTGTTAGTTTTGATTTAAGTAGTCCTCATTTTCTGAATAGTTTGATTGATTTCTTCTGAATTGTTTGTTTGTGATATTTTTGTTTTGATATTTTTTATTTTTGTTTCGTTTAAAAAAATGATAGTTTTTACTATGATCTGTTGTTCTTTGTTGTTGGTTATTAAAGAAAAATGAGTAGTAAGCTTTTTTTGGTATCTATTGGTTGTAACATTGTTTTTGTGATTCATTCTGATTGTTTAAGTAAGAGGGTTTTGTTATTGGTCTTTTTGCACAAAAAATTGTTATTGTGATCTGAAAATCTAATTCTATTTGAAGTTTTTTGCTTGTTCAATTGCCGTGTTTTGTTATTGGTCTAAATGTCTGGTAATCTATTTGTGAATATTTCGGGGCAACAGATAGTTTTTTGTGGAAATTGAGTGTTTTTGTTATGTAGTGTTGTAAGTGTAGGATGAATAGGAGAAATGGAATGAATTCCTTGTTAATAAATTGTGCTGCGGTTTGAATATCTTGTTGTATAAGGTTTTTTGTCAATTAAGGCTTTCTTGTGTGTTGATGAACGCGGAGTTCAAACTATTATTTCCTGTTTTTTTGTTGAACATTGAGTTATAATTTAAAAGTTGTGCATCAATAGTGAGTGGAGTAACTCTTACATAATCTCTGAGTACAGAAAGAGTGGTAATTGCTGCACGTGATATATCAGTTGTTGAATTAATAAGAGAAGGATGAGACCAACCAGGTTCACAAACATGATCTGTTTGATCGGCGAGTATAGTTCCCTCGTCTGAAGTCTGTGGTCGAAAATTTTTTTCCTGATGTTGAAATGAAATCTTTATTGTAGAAAAAAATAATCAATTGTAAACTATGCTAATATTCGTTGTAGGTCATGTTTCAACTTTTGTGATGTGGCAACACCAGTGTGGTTTCCGCGGATTGTATCTAGGAGTTTTGAGAAAAGATAAATATTTTGTGGAGAGTCGAGATGTTTGAAGTGGTGATTCATTTTGTGTTTCTTTCATTCTAGTATAGATATATAACGATACTTAATAGAGAAAACATCGTTTGTAAAGATTGAGCTTGCTCTTCCTGAGTTTTGATCTCGTGTAGGTTTTACGTGTTCTGTGAAGACTTTTGAGAACTCTTTATCTATGTCATCTGTTTGAATCGGATTTGTTGTTTGGTTTGGTTGTGGTGGTAACAATTCGATATTGGATATTCCGTCTTATGAAGTGATATTGCATATGCCTTATTATGGTGATCGAAGATTTTTCTTCTTTTCTCTTTTCGGGAAATTCCTATTTGCATGGTCTGTTTTCTTTTTCGAATAAACTTACAATTTCGTTGTGACAAAATTGTATTTGTCCTCGCGCGGGATCACTTTGTGGTAAGACAAAAAAGAAATTATTGAGTCATCGTCGAACCTTTTGTCGTAATTGATCATTTTTTGTATCTCAGAACTGCTAATGTGTAATTTTCAATGTGTCTTATTGGCTGAATCCAATTATATAGTCGTACCGGTTTTTTAAAATATGATTTTAAAATTCTGCGTTTGCTTTTAATTGATGATGGTGATGTTGATCCTGAGTTGTAAAAAAGTTTTCGTTTGTCTATCGTGTTAAATTCAAATAAATTTACAGCAATTTCAAATAAATTTACAGCATAAAATTTTCTGAACAAAAACATTTTTCCGGTTTTTTTGTCGTACTTTCATGTAGTAGATCGTTCTATCGTTCAATCCTTGTCCACGCCGTGATCTCGGTCTTCGTGCAAAAGCTGGTATTTCTCGCATTGTTTGAAATGTTGGGGTCGATTTTTTGAGATGTCGAGACATTTCTATTAAGTTGTCTAATCCATCTAACATTTTGCAATTTTGCAATTGTCTGAATTCTAATTCTAGTGATCTAAGTCTATTAGTTAGGATCTTGTTTGAGGTTTCCGGTCGCAGCAAATTAGTTATGTATTATGTACTGTACTCAAAGAGTAATTTCAGATAAGGTACACCGTCTGTTGGTCAAGCTATAATTTTTCGGGCGGATAGATTCGTGCAACTTCTTAGTCTAATACCAATCTTAATTGTTTCAGCACTTACAAATAAGTGTCAATGTTAGTGATGGAATGTGATTGGTTAGTTAATAATTTTTTATAGAGCTAGATTTAACAAAAATATAATTGGCTTATAAATAGTAGTTTAGAACTGGTTCCAGATGTTTGTCAATCTACAATACTAAACGAATAATTATCTAAAAACTTTCGCACAAGTGAGTAAAAACACAGGTTCTTTTACATATTTAAACTTCCAAAAACACAAATGGAACAAAAAATCTTTCACAATCCATTTTACATCACTAAAATAAAACAACAAAAAATGAAACACCTTGCAAACTTTTTACTATAATACACTATGCTATTGGCAACATTAGAATTTGATGTCGGAAAAATACACTCACCATTACATCTTCCACTTTGCATATTTAAATTACAGTCTTTACAGTTTTAAAAAAACATGGTTGACAATCAAACAAACATAATCTATTCATACCAGAATACAACTCAAAAAAAAAAGTGTTGACATAGTAAAGACGTTCTAGATTCTGTTAATTGGATTCAATAGCATATTCATGTATTTTTAATTTTATCATAAGGGAATGAAATTCATTCGTTTTATCCTAAATGTTCACTTTCAAAAACTTCAAGTAACTTGCCACAGCACATGGCACAAGCCTAATAATTTATGGCGAAATTCATTTATCATTAATATCAGCAAGTACGATAAAACTAAATCAAAAATTAATTAAATATTTCAAATTACAGATTTTAAACACAAAATAAAAAACCTTTTATCACTAAATTGATACCAATAAAAAAATCTTAAAAGCAAATTACAAATCAACAATAAAAATACAAAAAAAATTGAACCTTTTTAACAATTTTCCGAAGATTTTTTATTCAGCCTCCATTTTTTCAAATTTTTACCCAATTTACAACCAACAACGGAAATAGTTGAAAACTTTATCTGGTCCTTTATAAAATTTTTCAATCAGCCAAGTCCATCGATATAATGATGATCAGAACACACAACAGTAATAAATATCTGACCTTGAATTCAGCATAAATTCTTCAGAGTAACAATTTCCTCTATTAAATATGCAAAGAACACAAATACAAACGTAAATGCAAAACAATTCACCATGCAATTCCATCACCATCCTCATTTCGGACTATTAAGATATTACGAAATCAACGCAACGTTATACCCTACTCAAAGAAAAACAATATACTAACGTCATACTTGCTCAACGTTATACCCTATATACTTGTTGACTTCTCTGTTGGTCATTGATTTCTAAGGAATTTTGTTCAATCTTTAGTCTTGTAAAAGATTATATTTTTAAAAGATTGCAAAGAGCGTATTTTTTTGGGTGATATTGTTTCTCTGTTGAACTTTTTCTTTTTTGTTAGAATCAATAAGTTTATATGTAACATTAGTGGGTTTGTCAATTAATTGATATAATACTTTTCGGACAGGTCGCAATTTTTTAGATATATTTTTTGTGTATTAAAATTTTGGAAAAAAAACATATGTTCCCAACTTTTATATTGGTGAAAAGTGAATTTATTTGTGATTGAATGTACTGATTTGAAAAAAAAATTTTTTTGCTGTTTTTTGATGAATTTCATTGTTTTTTATCTCGATTTAGAATTCATTTTGTATGTGATCCAGAGGCTAATTTTAGGGTTTGTGGGTGATGAAAATGATGTTCATTGTGTGTATGTAATGGTAAGTTATAACGATTGGAATCTTTAGTAGGTTGACAGTAACCTTGTGCATTGTTTGAGGAATTTGCTACGAATATTTTTGATTTTCGTTGTTTTTGATTGAAACCCATGTCATATAGTGATAGTCCTAGAGTTGTTGTTAATTGAGAATTATAAGCTAATGAGAATAGCTATACGTCAGTTGACCATCCGAGGAATTTATTATCTTTTCCATTTATGACACATCTAAGATATTCAAGTAGGTAACGGTTCATACCTTTGACTAAACCAATAGCCAATGAGCCGTGAAATATTCGGGGTTTATGTCTTATGTTAAAAAGATGGCATAATGTAATGACTTCATTATTTATGAATTTAGTGCCATTGTCTGTGACAAGGATATCTGGTAATTGAAATTTGGCTATCCAATATTCGTAGTAGGTTGCGTATGTATAATAAGCATTTTAATGAAGTACCGAGTTGAGTGCTACATAGTGGGTAAATGCATCATTAGGGGATATAGGGCCTTTAGTATCAAAGGATTTTCTGTGGTTGAAATATAAACTTTGCCTTTAAAATTTTTTTTTCTGCTAATTGTTTTTTTGGCGTGGATATGGTTTTTGTAGTTGACATATATGCAATCATAACACAAGACTTTCATCCAAGATGGCGCTTTTGGAAAGTAAGAATTTTGAATAAAGTTTGAGTATGTTTTTTCTAATCCTGCATGTCTTTTTGTATTCAGGGAACGTGAAAAGTGAAATGCTAGAAGTATCATACTCAATGGTAGACAACGTATTTTTGTTTTTGGAGTATGATATTCCAAAAGAATTTTATTCTCATTTATTGTTGTGTTATTGAATTTTTTGAAAAATCTAAGGAGTGTATTATTTTCAAAAATAGTGATATCTGCGTTTATAGATTTTGTTTTATACTTATGCCAGGATTTTAGTTGTCTAATTACAGGGTCAAGGTTCTGGTAATTTCGTTCTAATTCCATTGCTGATTTCTCTGTATTTTGTAGAAAGATGTTTTGATATTTGGTTTTTGAGAGAGGTATATTGTCTAAAGGGTCTTGCAAATTAAAATTTTTGTTTCTAGTGTATTTCGAATTTGAATCCTGAAAATTTATGCCTTCAGTTAATTTTTCTTTTTTCATCAAAAAGAATTGGTTTTTCCCATACAATTTTGTCTAAGTGATTTTTGGTTTTGTGTTTTTTTTGATCCATGATGAGTATGGTATTGGTTTAAATGTAGATTCTTCTAATTAGTCTACTTCGTAATGGTTCTCTTGGCAATCAATATATATTGAAAAAGGTTCTATTTTATTTACTTGTGTGTTATTGCGATCGGTTTTTACTGCATGTTTGCATTTCGATCGTGGTGATGTTTTGATTTTGCTTGGACAATTTTTATTATTTGTGGTACTTCCACGGTTGTTTTCCTTGTTATTAGTTCAGGTGGTGAGTAGTATATGTGTGAGGTGATCAGGGGGGGGGGGGTGGTGGGAGACACCATGTATTAAGATAGGGAATAGAACATCCGGTCTCCCAGCTATGTATTAAGATTGGGTATAGAGTCTACAATGTATTAAGGTAGGGAATAGGTTTCCCATGTATTAAGATGGTAGGTTTCAAATGGTAAGTTTCAGAAAAATTTTTGGCGCCCGATCTTACCATTTTTTAAGATTCTCTACACCAATGCGATAGGTTTTAGATTTTTTTTATTGTTTTAAGATATGATTTTTATTTTGTTTTAAACCAATAGAGTTTAAATTGAAAGTGTCTGAAACTATGCTGAAACCTAACTGAAGCTTCAAAGAAGAAATAAAGTTTTTCGGAAAAAAAAATTAAATTACTGTAAATTGTTATATTACAGTTGAAAAGTTGAATAACATATAAATCATTGTATGGTATGAGGTTTTACTACAGTTTATAGAATAAACTTACAAATTCAAGGGCTTAGTATGTATTCCATCATTAAGTACCTCCCTTTTCGGGTAAAAGTAACTGAGTCCTTTTTTAGTTTGTTCATATGTTCCAACTAAATGGTTGGACGTTTTGAATCCGCTTCGTCAAGAACTCGTCTGTATTTAGACATTGGTCCATCCCCAGTGTCTTCTAGCGTTCTTTTGTTGAGCCCTTTGCGAAATCAACGCAACGTTATACCCTACTCAAAGAAAAACAATATACTAACGTCATACTTGCTCAACGTTGTACCCTATATACTTGTTGACTTCTCTGTTGGTCATTGATTTCTAAGGAATTTTGTTCAATCTTTAGTCTTGTAAACGATTATATTTTTAAAAATTTGCAAAGAGCGTATTTTTTGGGTGATATTGTTTCTCTGTTGAACTTTTTCTTTTTTGTTAGAATCAATAAGTTTATATGTAACATTAGTGGGTTTGTCAATTAATTGATATAATACTTTTCGGACAGGTCGCAATTTTTTAGATATATTTTTTGTGTATTAAAATTTTGGAAAAAAAAACATATGTTCCCAACTATTATATTGGTGAAACGTGAATTTATTTGTGATTGAATGTTCTGATTTGAAAAAAAAATTTTTTTGCTGTTTTTTGATGAATTTCATTGTTTTTTATCTCGATTTAGAATTCATTTTGTATGTGATCCAGAGGCTAATTTTAGGGTTTGTGGGTGATGAAAATGATGTTCATTGTGTGTATGTAATGGTAAGTTATAACGATTGGAATCTTTAGTAGGTTGACAGTAACCTTGTGCATTGTTTGAGGAATTTGCTACGAATATTTTTGATTTTCGTTGTTTTTGATTGAAACCCAAGTCATATAGTGATAGTCCTAGAGTTGTTGTTAATTGAGAATTATAAGCTAATGAGAATAGCTATACGTCAGTTGACCATCCGAGGAATTTATTATCTTTTCCATTTATGACACATCTAAGATATTCAAGTAGGTAACGGTTCATACCTTTGACTAAACCAATAGCCAATGAGCCGTGAAATATTCGGGGTTTATGTCTTATGTTAAAAAGATGGCATAATGTAATGACTTCATTATTTATGAATTTAGTGCCATTGTCTGTGACAAGGATATCTGGTAATTGAAATTTGGCTATCCAATATTCGTAGTAGGTTGCGTATGTATAATAAGCATTTTAATGAGGTACCGAGTTGAGTGCTACATAGTGGGTAAATGCATCATTAGGGGATATAGGGCCTTTAGTATCAAAGGATTTTCTGTGGTTGAAATATAAACTTTGCCTTTAAAATTTTTTTTTCTGCTAATGGTTTTTTGGCGTGGATATGGTTTTTGTAGTTGACATGTTATGCAATCATAACACAAGACTTTCATCCAAAATGGCGCTTTTGGAAAGTAAGAATTTTGAATAAAGTTTGAGTATGTTTTTTCTAATCCTGCATGTCTTTTTGTATTCAGGGAACGTGAAAAGTGAAATGCTAGAAGTATCATACTCAATGGTAGACAACGTATTTTTGTTTTTGGAGTATGATTTTATTCTCATTTATTGTTGTGTTATTGAATTTTTTGAAAAATCTAAGGAGTGTATTATTTTCAAAAATAGTGATATCTGCGTTTATAGATTTTGTGTTATACTTATGCCAGGATTTTAGTTGTCTAATTACAGGGTCAAGGTTCTGGTAATTTCGTTCTAATTCCATTGTTGATTTCTCTGTATTTTGTAGAAAGATGTTTTGATATTTGGTTTTTGAGAGAGGTATATTGTCTAAAGGGTCTTGCAAATTAAAATTTTTGTTTCTAGTGTATTTCGAATTTGAATCCTGAAAATTTATGCCTTCAGTTAATTTTTCTTTTTTCATCAAAAAGAATTGGTTTTTCCCATACAATTTTGTCTAAGTGATTTTTGGTTTTGTGTTTTTTTTGATCCATGATGAGTATGGTATTGGTTTAAATGTAGATTCTTCTAATTAGTCTACTTCGTAATGGTTCTCTTGGCAATCAATATATATTGAAAAAGGTTCTATTTTATTTACTTGTGTGTTATTGCGATCGGTTTTTACTGCATGTTTGCATTTCGATCGTGGTGATGTTTTAATTTTGCTTGGACAATTTTTATTATTTGTGGTACTTCCACGGTTGTTTTCCTTGTTATTAGTTCAGGTGGTGAGTAGTATATGTGTGAGGTGATCAGGGGGGGGGGGGTGGTGGGAGACCCCATGTATTAAGATAGGGAATAGAACATCCGGTCTCCCAGCTATGTATTAAGATTGGGTGTAGAGTCTACAATGTATTAAGGTAGGGAATAGGTTTCCCATGTATTAAGATGGTAGGTTTCAAATGGTAAGTTTCAGAAAAATTTTGGCGCTCGATCTTACCATTTTTTAAGATTCTCTACACCAATGCGATAGGTTTTAGATTTTTTTAAATGTTTTAAGATATGATTTTTATTTTGTTTTAAACCATTAGAGTTTAAATTGAAAGTGTCTGAAACTATGCTGAAAACTAACTGAAGCTTCAAAGAAGAAATAAAGTTTTTCGGAAAAAAAAATTAAATTACTGTAAATTGTTATATTACAGTTGAAAAGTTGAATAACATATAAATCATTGTATGGTATGAGGTTTTACTACAGTTTATAGAATAAACTTACAAATTCAAGGGCTTAGTATGTATTCCATCATTAAGTACCTCCCTTTTCGGGTAAAAGTAACTGAGTCCTTTTTTAGTTTGTTCATATGTTCCAACTAAATGGTTGGACGTTTTGAATCCGCGATTGGTCGACTTCAAATTTACAGCTTCGTCAAGAACTCGTCTGTATTTAGACATTGGTCCATCCCTAGTGTCTTCTAGCGTTCTTTTGTTGAGCCCTTTGCTGCTAAATTTGAATTTGTTGCTCTTACTATCATAGCAGCAATACGTCTTGCTGCACAGGCACAACATTTCAGTACAGCGAAATTCTTCTTTGAATAATCCAGGTTCTCGTTTGTCATGCTTTTTGTGAACAGCGCAGCATGTACGTGGAAAAAAATTCTTATCTGCATCAGCTATAAGGTCATCTCTACAATCATTTCGACGAATAAGTGTCCACTGAGCTTTCTTCTCTGGTAATATACAATCGTCCAGGTTATTTTCTGCTAATGCTAGATACAAAGAGTCCGTATCCATCTCCAACTCCTCGAATTTATTCTCATCGCAATTCTTGTGGAAGAAGTTGTAGTATAACTCCAACATTCTAAGTTTGGCGTATTGAAGAATGAAAAAACCTACAATAACTGGTTCTCTATGTTCAATTGTTGACTTCAATAGTTCTACTTCATATAAGTCCTTTTTCACAACATTCAATCGCTTGAAAAACTTCTCATTTATTGCTTTGTGTGTCTTCTCATCGCCGAGATATTTGATTATCGTGTCTGGATCTGTCCATAATTTGATAACCGTACGAGCTGTTACGGAGCAGCTTCATCGTCTCAGCAACAACTCCAGAATGTGGATTCTCGTCTCCTTCTCGTCGAGCATCAACAACAGACTGAACAAATTTGTTGAAACATTTCCTAGGTGTGTACTCAACAAACCGATAAATCTTTGTACATTGAAGTCCAAGACTTAGATAGAAGTTAAGAAAAGGTGTGATGATTGTACCATTTTCTAATTTGAAACTGGAAATCAACATTCGTTGTAGGTTTTTCAGCAAATCGTTTTCTTCAGCATAGTTTTTCATGTATTCTCCAATATCGTTTCGGGAGACGTCAATGTTTTTTAAAATTGGAGGAAAATTTGAAAATGTAGGCTTCAACTTGTCGGGAACTATTAAATCGCATTGCACATAACCAAAAAGAGATCTGTTCTTTATTTTTTCAAGTAAAGAATCAGTAGACAGAGGTCTTTTGTAAGGAAAATTTGTCTTGACATGATTCTTGATTGAAGAATCTGTTTTGAAATGCTCCCACCACTCACACTCTCACATTTCCTGAATTTTGTAACCTCTTTCTTTTATGTACTCTCGTCTCAACTCATCCATTTCTCGCTTCTTATTTCCCCTTTCAATATCTTGTTCTGACAACGATGGACGGGTTTCTTGACATGAGCAGAAATGATAGTAGCAACCCATAGCTTCAAATACTGTTTTACAGTGATCACAGTAACCATCAACACGAAAACAGTCAATTTTTTTCTGCTTTCCGGTTGTGTAAAAACTCTGAATTTTACACTCTGGTCTCAATTCTTGATAAAAGGACATAACCATGTTCTCGAAATTTCTTGTTCTGTTATTTCTAGCGTTAAAACGATCAGTTTCAGAGTCATACTCCCATCTTGTGTAAAGTCCGGTTGGCATCTCTTGACACATTGAGAATGGATATAATTGGCTAGCGTCAATTCCAACAATTGTCTTACAAATATTTGACGAGTTACGAAAATAAGTTTGATCGACAACAGCTTTTCGCGTAAAAACTATTGATGGACAACCAGTCATGTCTTCTCTAATTTTCTCACATAAATTTTTATCTCCTTCAAAGAACGGGTAAAATTTGTGATTTGTTGACTTGTGTAAGCAGATATTTGCAAGATTTGGAAGCGTGCATCCCAGTTTCAGCATGTCAATTCCCTTATCATGGTAAAACTCTATCATTTTTTGCATAGCTTCAAGAGTAGGAACAACATCTTTATTGTTGTACCATCGTAAGAAGTCTTTGAAAGTAACCATGCTTTGTTGTTCCCAGATGTTTCTCAAATACGAGTAATTTTCAAAACCTGTTGGTGGAATTGATTGAATACGCAACTTTTTCAGCGCACTTTTTTGATCAAGTCCTCCATTAACCAGTTTTTGGTAATCGTTGAAATCTTTCTCGAGAGGGTTGTGGTTTCTCAGTTTGCTGAAAAAGGTTTCATATGGAGGCAACTCCGTACAGTCAAGCTTGTCTGGACTGTCAAACCATTGGTAAGGGAAAAAACCTTTGGTCTCACTTGCTTTATAGGCTTTCAAAAACGAATCTAATGTTGTTGCCCCTCCAAGAAATTTCATTATGTCCAAAAACTGAACATCTCCAAATTTGAATGATATGAAGTCATCTGCTTTTTTAATGACTGTTGGTTCGATTTCTTTATCACATATAAGGTATTGAATCAAATAAGATTTGATAAGGTTCAGATCGTATCTGCCGCTATTGAAACCGAACACCGGTAAGGTATTAACATAGCGCTCTAAATGCTGTTTCAAGTCGATCAACTGATTTTTTCGAATTCTCAAGAATTGTGTCGACATGTCATCTTCGTCGCCATCCTCAACACATTCATCTTCATAATCGAAGACTTCTAGTCTTTTAGTTAAAGTTCTAGCATTAGGCTTATCAAAGATCTTTTTGACTCGATCATTGACAGTATTTTCGATTTCTTGAAACTTGGTTCTCATTTGTAGTTTACTTTTTTCAGCCAGAAGTTCCAAGCTGGAAACAAAAGCAATTATTAGAAGTTCTGGATCTTTTTCACACAAGAAAATTGGAGCATCTTGCAGATTTGAAGATATTGAGACGGAAATAGGGACATGTTTTCCAATCCAAGTAGTTGTTTCAGTTGCTTTCAATTCTTCTGTGGGAACACAAATTGATTCGAAGTCAAAAACTGCAACATTGCTAAACAATTTCTGATCATCAGGGTAGGGAATGTTGAAGCCATCCAATTTCTCGAATATTGTTTCCCGCAGTGTGTACGCATTTTTGGGATAATTATGTCGCACTCGATCTTTACAAGTTAGAAGATGTCGGTTGAAGTTGTCTGATCTGTTGAAGAAACAGTCACAGCTAGGACATCGAAAACACTTGAAGAAGGAATCAATATCATTCGTGTGAATAATATGGTTGTTGAATCTTAGCAATTACAACGTTTTTTCAAATTTTCCAATACTTCGCCTGGCTAATTCTCCAACATATTCTCCTTCTTGAATGTCAAAATCGTAAATGAATATGTTTCAATCAACTATTCCCTCCACAACAGGTAAATCATCGATTGACACTCCACGAAAATTATTCGGATCGTATCCAGATTTTGATATAAACTCTGTAAATAGTTGAGGTGTATGAGCATTGAGGTTACTATGACCATGCAAATACATTGTTAACGCACGGAAAAGACAAAGATGATCTTTGTATGGTTGTTTATCTTTATCCGATAAAAGACAATTTACTGAATGGTTTTTCAGTAAAGGTTCAGGCAACACAGAGTCTGGACATCCCATTGGAATGTTTTTCAGAAGTGCAGCAAAAATAGTAACATTTGTGATCAACTTGAACCTCCACTTTGTGTTCTGACGTTCTTGGGTGCATTGCTCCACGATATCAAACTTTTCAACTTTTCCTTGGATTGTAATCAAATCCGCTTTCGTACACAAGAAATGCAATTTTTCGAACAAAGTATTGTTTTCGTGTGCATAGTAATACCGATACTCTCCCGTTTCGACATTACGGAGAACAAATCCAAGAGCAATATTGATTTTTGCAGCGGAATCCAGCTTGTTGAAGACTTCTTCAAGCCTCTCGTTGATAATCTTGGTATCTAACTTTGACATTTGAAAGTTAAATACCTTATGCCTCCCATTCTCCATCTCAGTGTCCACCAAGAAATGTTGACAAGCACTCAACTCCTCTTTGAGTTTCTCTCCATCTACCCTTTCCTCCTCCACAATCTTGTTCAAGTCTGCCACCGTATCACTTGGTTTCCGTTGTTTCGCCCCATGTTCTTTTCTCCGATGTTGTTGGAGAGAGTAGTAACTCGGAAACTCCTGCTCACAAGACGAGCAAACCGTTGATTGCTTGGAAGTTGATGGAGCATGCTTTTTGGCCACGTGATAATTCATTTCCTGTTGATTGTAAGTGAAATACCTACAATCAGGACAAGTAATAAATCCTTTAGCACATCTTTTTTGATGTCGAGCCGCATGTTGACGAACATACATGTTTCCACAAACCCCACACTGCACTTTCTCGTTTCTATTCAGCGACGGCATCTAAAAATGGGAGAATTTTCAAGTCTCAATATAAAGGGATTAGAACTTGCTACATATCGAAGTGGAAGATTTAAAATGTTCCAAAAAATTTAATAAAAATAATTTTTACTTACTTTGAATTGTTAAAAATATTTGAAATGTATTTCAAGTAGTTATACAAAGTATAGAGCAATTGCTTTTAACGTAAAAGAAAATCAGAATGAAATAAGTTGTTTTTGCTTTTTATTAGAGAAAATCAACCAATCAGAATTGAGTATTTTTTTAGTAACACTGTTTGTTGGAAATCAACCAATCAGAATTCAGCATTTTCATAAAGTGAACTGTTTTATATTTAAAAAACAAACCTTAATCATTATTGGAAAAATGTCTATCAAAAAACATTTGAGCTTCCTCGAGTTACTTTACAAGAAAAAGGAAAAAAATCCAAATGACTTTTTTAATGATGAAATAGATGTTGACTCTTACTTTTTTCATAATTTTTTGGACGTCTTTATTGTACAAAATAGAGTTATCCGACTAAGTAAAGGTCTCTTCAGAGAAACTTACTCAATCAAAGAGTTTACTTTTGATTCACATATTGCGTATCAAAGCTTTAAACTTACGGCTGAATTACACCTCACAAGGAAAGAAATTTTGTTTATTCTCGAGAATTTGAAATTGATCAAAAAGTCGTACGATAATATATCAAAAACTTTTTTTATCCCCTATCCAAAACCTAAATTTTTAAAAACACCTCAGCAAAGTTCTTTATTCCTTCATTTCTTTGAAGATTTTCAAAGTTCAAAATCCTGCATGATTCGGTTTGGAATCAGATTTTCAGAAGTCTGCTTTGAAAAGTTCGTCAACTTTGAGTTATCCTCCCAAATTTACATAAAAATTAAAGAACTTGACTATCTACTCAAAAATCAGCAATTTCTCATTGATTACATACAAAAAATTCAATTAACTTGATGAAAAAAGTTGCAGAGATGTTAGTTTTCTTAATTTTATTTCATTTATTACTTATATCAGCAATATTTCTTATTTTTACTGCAAACAACTTTTGGTCATTTATTTTTGCAATTGCTTCTGTGTATATTTTAATTTATTTGGAAGATTTAAGTCCTTAAAAGGGTCTTTTGATTGGATACGACAAATAGAACAAAAATGAACTTTTTTGTGATTGGAATCGACAATACCCAAAATGGAGCTTTGTTTCCGATTGGACACGACTTTTATCCAAGAATCCCATAAAAGGAAGCTGAAATCTGATTGGACACGACTACAATCCAAATAAGGAAAATCAATTCTGATTGGTTAAACCCACACATTCGAGTTGAAGGTACCCCTAACTCCTAACTAAAAATCATTTTATTTTCAACTTAACTACCGTCAACTACCTGCTCTCTCACTTCTAAATATCTTATTTTCAACTTATCTTCCGTCAACTACCCCTCTCTCAACTCTTTCTTATTTTTACTCTTGTACTCAATTTATTGCTCAAAATGATCTTCTCAGTGCAAAAACAGCAACCTCATGTACTCTGTAGAATTTTCACCTGATCTAGTACAAATTCAAGTGCGAGAAACAGTCTCTGGAGTTTTTCTGGCACGAATGGATATCCCAATCCAAGTCTGGCACATGGTGGAAATGATGCCAAGGGATTTCAACGAACATCATATGATGCAAGTTCCCATCACAGAGAACCAACTTGGAACAATGCAAATGATGGGGGAAGTTTCTGATCATGTGGGAATGAACTATCCCGAGATTCCGGACTCAAGATTTGTGGCTCAACCAGTCGACGACTTCCTCTTTCCTTGGGAGGAGGAAGGATCAGTCGAAAACCCCATCACAATAGATGAAGATGAGGGATTCTCAGAAACAATGACGCCTCAAAACACTCCTCCACAACAACCACCAGCAATGGAACCTCGGCCAGCTCTGCGTTCTATAGAGAACCTCCAGAACTCTTCTGCTGCTCGACAGCTCTTTGATTAAATGTTTTTGTAAATAAAGATTCTTTGGTTTTGACTTCGTTTTCTGTAATTAATTTCTTCAATTTCATTTTAATTATGAGAATAGATGAGAGCTCCAAGGTAAACCATTGAAAAACAATTAGAACTTAGTTAAGTGCTCCAAACTCGCCCACATGTTAAAAAATTTGATTAAGTTTTGCACAAAAATTCGGAAAAACACTAGAAAAACTGTACACAAATAAAAAGATAGCTAATCGATATTGCATCTTGTACACACTTTTAGCCTTTTGTAGAAAAAATTGAAACACTTTTCGCATTTTGTCGAAAAAAAGTAAAACACTTTTCGCATTTTGTCGAAAAAATTGAAACTCTTTTCACATTTTATCGAAAAAAGTAGAACACTTTTCGCATTTTGTCGAAAAAATTGAATCACTTTTCGCATTTTATCGAAAAAAGTAAAACACTTTTCGCATTTTGTCGAAAAAAGTGAAACAATTTTCGCATTTGTAGTGAAAAAGTGAAACACTTTTCGCATCTTGTTAAAAAAAGTAAAACACTTTTCGCATCTTCTCAAAAAAGTTGAAACACTTTTCGCATTATGTCAAAAAAATTGAAACATTTTTTACAACTTGTTAAAAAAAAATGAAATATTTTTTGCAACTTTTTGAAAATCAAAACAAATATTACAGCTTTCTTACATGTTTGAAAATTTTTTCTGCAAAGGTTTTTGACAACGGTGATTTTTTTTTGGTAATTAATGGTAATTTTTTAAACATATGAGAGAAAATAGATGGAATATCAGAAGTTTTTTTTTGAAAAATTGACATGATCACTATTTACAAATCCATAACTATCAATAAAACAGTCAAATATTTTAAACAAATCATGTTCATATTTTGAGTTTTGTACTTTACGAACTCTTTCTAGAAAAGCTGAACCAGCAGTTTGTGTGGAAGCTAGTTTCTGGTTAGAACATAAATAGTGACGTTTGAATTTTTTGCGTAACAGTCTTTTCTTTGCAACAGTTGGCATTTTTTCTGCTCCTTTCCATTTCAAATTGTGATGAACAGCGCGATCAAGTTGATTGAAAACTTCGCCAGTTGATGAAATAACATTCGAATAAAATCTGTATTTGTACAGAGTGTAAAGACAATCGATAATTTGGTATGTGAAATGAAAATTACCCAGTCGTTGTAAAATTTGATCGAAAGATGAACCAATCAGAAGTATGTGGAACTTACAATTTTCCAAAGAATAGTAAGAATTGTGGGTAGAGACACAAAAATTATTGGTTACTAAATATTTTTCGTAAAAATCACTGGAAACGGAAATAAATAGCGATTTTTGACAAAACTCTGAATAAAAGCTGGGAAGAGCTTGACACATAGCTGCAGCCATCTGGAACAATGATTTTTGCCGAAAATTGTGGATTTATATAGGAACACCTACACAATTCCATATTTTGAAGTTTCCCTCAAAAATTCCAATTATAGTTCTATTTCCTTTTATGGCTCAGTGAATGACTCATATTGTTTACTTTCAATTTCATTTAATCTCAAATTCATTTCCCTCATTTCTCTTCATCTGATCAGTCTGTTCTTCAAAATGTACTCAAGAAAAGACACAAGTCCCAATTACATTGAATTCTCAAAAAATCAAACAAGAATTGGGAGATTTGCTTGGTCCCAAAAATCATACAAAGGGAAAATTTATTTTGAACCCTGCTTTCAACTATTCAAGAAAAATGAGTTGGGACAACTCGAAAAAAGACAGCAAGTCTATCTTGGGGAAAAAGAAGGAGAAGCAATCTCAGCAATTAGAAATACTGTTATTCACGATGCTGAAAACCTTGGACTCGTTCCTATATTGGAACTCACTTCTGACAAAGAGTCAACTATGGATCAGGAGCTTGCCAACTGCAACAAAGTGTATGACATAGCAACATACAATAGAAGACAAGTTTGTGTCACGATCAAGAAGTACAATATTAACAAACCTCCCTACATTCAGATTCGACTGTTCACCGCAAAAAAGAATGAAGCAATGAAACAAGTTGCCTATGTCAACTATACTTTGAACGAATTCAAAGAACTGATCCAAATTTTGGGAGACTTTATGTTTGCTGAGAACTGTAATATACAATAATTTGTGTTGCTTATGTTTTTGTCTTGTAATTTTACTATTTATCCTCAAAATCATTTTTCATTTAGTATTGGTGTTGAACAGTATGAGTTGGAATATTGGTTTTTCAAGAAATTTACTCTTAAAACTTCACAATAAATTGGGACTTTTTCATATTGTTCTAGAAGAAAAGTCCAAAAAAAATTTCACTAAAAATTATAGAATCACAAAACTTACCAAACTTGCAGAATTTGGACGTTGACTCCCAAATATCTCATTTTGAGTGGATTCTGCATAATGGTAGAAGAAAAATTTACATAGGATACAGATCAGATACCAAAAAAATAGAACTTGTACAATATCGCAGAAATGGAAATCAATGGAAAATAATCAATCTTTACAACTACAAAGAGAAGAATATGATAAATTAATTGATATGCTTCCTTCATTACTAGGTTATGTAGAGACCTTCAAAAAATCTTGTATCATTATTGACGAATGCACTGTAGAAAATGAACGTACAGAATTTGAATGAAATTCTAAGAGTTTTTGAGATTATTCGGCAAGATTTCTCATCAAATACAAAAAGAAAAAATTTATTTCTTTGTACATGTATTGTTTTGGACCCGGACATAAATTTGAAAGAAATGGACCAAAAATTTCCTTTTGGAGGACTAATTGGATACGGAAATTCCTGTATGGATTACTTTTTTGCAAACTCCAAAATTTTTAGACTACATGCAATTCTACATGACTCTGCTGGATCTGTGAAATCTACTACAAAAAAAAGTCCTGGGTATTGTTATGTTGCACCTAGTCTCCCCAGTTCATGCTTTCTTGGTCACGTGACTGGATTATTTTTCTGTTTATATGTTAATAAATTTGCTTCATCAGTATATGCATTGTTTGATTGTTAATCATTTTTAACAAAAAACTCCAGAGAAATCAGTTAACAGAATGAGTCTAGTTGTTTTGGATATTGAATGTATCGAAAGCAATATATAGTGAAAGAATTAGGAGTTTATAAGGATGGACAAACAGAAGGATATTCCTTTCTTCCTCCCAAAAAAATTCAAACCAAAATCCCAATCTTTTTGGTGTACACAGCATCTTCATGGAATCAATTGGAGTAGTGGTTACGAAAAATATACTGAACTTGAAAAAATATTGAAAAATCTAGAAGCCACAGACACGGAATTTTTTGCGAAAGGTTATGAAAAATGTAAGATTCTATCAGAATTTTTGGAAACAAAGATTATTAATTTGGATGACTACGCTTGCCCTAAAATTCAGTTTTTGATATTCAAAGATAAAGAATATGATTGGAGGTGTAGCAAATACCCATTTCGACATGCAAAAACTCTTCACTGTGCAGAAAGAAAAGCATTTGCATACGGAACATGGACTCGATGTTTTTTTAACAAATTGTAAATTATATTATTCTTAATGTTCTACCATTTTCAAACTTTAATTAAATTTCATTGTCAACCTTTTCTTTTTAGAGTTAAGATGGTCGATCAATGTGACAAGCCCGTAAATTCAGGAAATTTTGTTTTTGATGAAGAAAATCATGAACGAAAATCATGGAAATTGTTTGGAGGTACATGCAATAGATCTCTTTTAGTTTTTTTGTGCCAATTTTTTGTTATAGTTTTGATGCTGGTATGTGCAATCGTTCGAATTATGATATCCACAACATGTGAAGAAGCAACAGTTTGGGTAGCTATTTTATCAAGTACAGTCGGTTATATTCTACCTTCTCCAAAGCTATGAATAAAATAATATCTACCAAAGAACGAATTTTTATTTCCCTAGTTGGACCAAGTGGATCTGGAAAATCGCATCTTATTTTTGATTGGTTGAAAATTGGTACTTTTCAACCAGCATTCGACAAAATTTTTTATTTTTATCAACATTATCAACCTCTTTATAGTCAAATGCAAAGAAAAACCTTAAATTTATCCAAGGAGTAGATTTTGACTTGATTGAAAATCTCCCCAATAATGGAACTAAGTATTTGCTTATATTTGATGATTCTTGTGAAGAAATTTCAAACTCCAAACAATTTGTAAAAATTGCTACTGCGGGGAGACACAGGGGTCTGAATACAATATACATTAAACACAATGCATTTCATCAAAGCAAATTAGGACGAGATGTAGAGTTACAAAATACACACAGAGTCTTGTTCAAGTCGCCGAGGGATGTTTTACAAATCAATACATTAAGTCAACAACTAGGTCTAGGATCTCAATTGAAAGAGTGGTATCAAGATGCAACATCCGTTCCTTATGGTCCTTAACTTATTGATTTAACCCCAAAAACAGTTGATTCACTTAGGTATTGCACTAATAGTGGCTAAGTTCCAACAAAATTTTAATTACCAGCTGGAATAGAGACAAAGTTTTTGGACGATGAGTACACAATACGTCTCTATTCTCCCAATATTTCAAAAAGTTTCCCTAAGGCTTCGAAAACAATTCATTCTCAATTGCCCAAAAGATTTCATTCAGTTTCTGAGCGAGTGTTTAGTAAACCTATTAAGAGGAGAGCTTCGAGATCTTCGGAAAGAAGACGTAGTGAAATATTGAAAAGAAATTTCAGAACTAACACAAAAAAGAACTCCTCTACACAAAAGAAGAATTATTTTAAGTTCAACTAAAGGGTTACAATTGATATCTATCATCCCCCTTTTTGTAATTAAACGATTGACATAGTATGGAACAGTTTGTTTTAATTCCGTACTCAGTTTATCAATCACAAAGTACACTTCCAAGAAAACAGAAATTGGAACAAAAGCAAGAAAAAGAGGAGATTGTACCAAAAAAATTTGATTCTGTTTACAGTGCTATAAATGCGAGGTTGAAAACGAGCAACAATAAGCATATTATTGATTTAATTTTGAATTCTCCTAGAATTAAAATCAGCCAGTCAGACAATATTATATTGGATAATCGAGATACAAAAGAATCTATTGTAGACTTTGCGTGTGCACTAAAGCGAAAAAGTACCGATTTTCCAGATATTTGATTTACTATTTTGGAAGCAACACATATTCCTCCTAAACTTGTCATTAACAAGAATGCCAAAGCAAAAAATAGAGGAACTTGGATCCCTTTCAAAATCTGAAAAGGTAAGACTAAACAGATTGTATTCTAGGGGCAGAGCTGCGTACGGTTTTATTCAAAAAAGAAAGTAGAAAAGTTTTTACAAACCAAGACATCGTATACAAAATTTGGTCCACCAATCAGGTCTTTCCGAAGACTTCAAGCGTTTTCTAAATATATCAATGAAATCTGGTGTATGGACTTGGCTTTTGTAGACAAGTTAGCTAGTCAAAACAATGGAGTCAAGTATTTATTAGTTGCTGTAGATATTTTTTCGAGATTTGTCAGAGTTCAAACAATGAAAACAAAGTATGCCAAAGACACTTTACAAGCTTTTAGAAAAATGATTTCTCGAAAAAACACTCCTGAAAAACTTTGGATTGATAAAGGAACAGATTATGGGGGAACTTTTAAAAAGTTTTGCAAGGAGAAAGACATTGTAGTTTACTCAACAATGAGTGAAACCAAAGCTGCATTTGCAGAGAGAGCAATTCAATCTTTAAAACATATAATATATCGTTACATTGAAGATCATGGTGAAAAATTTATCCCCAAATTGCAGCAATTTGTTTCTACATTGAATGGCCGCAAAAATCGATCAATTGGAAAATCTCCCAGAGATGTAAAAAACAGTGATTTTTTATCAATATTGTATAACAAATCATTCAAGAAATATAGTAAACCAAAATTCAAAATTGGTGATAGAGTTAGAATTTTGAAAAATGATATTCCGTTCCGAAAAGGATACAAGCCACAGTTTACAGATGAAATTTTTGAAATTTCGGCAATATCTACAAAAAAACCTCCAACATACATCATCAAAGATCTCGAAAAAGAAGAAATTCTGGGAAAATTTTATGAAAAAGAGCTGAGAAAATGTTCAGATTAGTGGTAAGTCATTTTTTAAATTGAGTTTCTATCGATCAGTTGTCATGGATTCTTTTACTATTGAGCTAGTTTCTAATGCTTCTTTTAATTGTTATCCGAATAACAGTCTTAGTTCCTTTACGAATTTTCTACCTGAACAAATACATCTAAAAGGAGAATGGGAGGTTGCTATTTCAGAAATATCGTACCCTTCTTTGTACCAAAACGTTACAGAGGGAAAGTTTACTTTCGTAGATGGACGAGAAAGTCCTGAGGAAAAAAGAAAAACTCAACCGATGCATGTTGAACCTGGATTGTATCCAAGTATTGTTGATATAGTTGTAGCCATGAATGACAAAGTTCGAAAACGTATAGGAGCACAAAAATATGAATATAACGGAATTTATGTATCAGTAGATAAGATAACACAAAAAGTTGCCATTCATTTACCTGAGGATCAATCAGTGTTTATTATTCAAAGTGCTGATTTGAGTCACATTTTTGGTTGTGACTTAGAACAAAATCAGACAGGTGTTATAATGAAAGGAAAAGGACTACATTATCCTCAGTATTCTTACGACATTATAAGAATACATTCTTTCATGATTTAAAGTGATATTATAGAATAAAATATAGTAGGCGATACAAAAACTCCATTACTGCGTTGTATTCTTTTCATTTCCAAAGTAAAAAATGGAGACATAATATCTACAGGACAGTACATGAACTATCAATCCTTCGCAAATCTACAATTTCAAAAATTATTAAAAAACTCTTTCCACAGCATAAAAATAGAACTAAGGGATACTACAGGTGAAAAAATTCCTTTTGTGTCCGTAGGAATTACACGAGTTGTCCTCTTGTTTCGCAAGATTTCGGATAATCATTTTTGATTTATACTTCATACGAAATGGTTGCTCAAAGTTCAGCTAATTTTCCTATTTTTCGTGGACATGCAAGGCAGCGTGGAAGAGGTTTTGGTGCTCTTGCACAAACTCTTGGGAGAACTGCAATTCCCTTCATTAAAAAATATATAGTCCCAGCTGCAAAAAGAATCGGAGCAGATTTATTTGAAATTGCCGCTCCAGAGATTGGAGAAGTTGTCAGTGGACGAAAAAAACTCAAAACGTTTGCAAAAGATGTTGGAACAAAAACAGTTCGAAAACAGCTGGGAGGTGGAAAAAAGAAATCCAAGCGTAGAACAAGAAGAACCATTTCTCAAAAGACTAGTTCAAAAATCAGTTCGCAAAGACATTTTTGACAAGATAAAATGAGTGTAAATCAAAGTAGTTATTTTCGGTACGGAGCGTTTACAAATTCTTCTTTGGAGATTTTTGATAAAGTCCCAGTTTTGGAAACAATTATGTCATCTTACACACAAGAAGTATTCCCCAGTACTTCTCTGGATGAAAGCAGTATTGAGTTTGAATTCGAAACGGATCGTAATCTCTACTTGGATATGCGTGATACCCATCTTAGCTTAAAGCTTCAACTATTCAAAGGAAGATTGTTTGATGCTTTCAAAAAAGAAAAAGCAGAACATAAAGCAAAATCGGAGGAAGATTCAGATGAGGAACCACAAACTTACTTAACTTATGTAAACAATCTACTACATTCTCTATTCTCCAACTGTGAAGTTTTTTTAACAATACAATGGTTTACAATGCCAATGGATTATATCCTCATAAGGTACAGATAGTGAACGAATTCAACTCGTCAGCAGTGAGTAATAAAAGAATTCTTGCTTGTCATGGATACAGTTTTGAAGAAAATCCTGATGCATTTGATATGTATCCATTCACTGATAGAGCAATTTCCTTGGGAACAGGGATAACTTTTTCACTCTATGGGAGGCTCGCCATTGATTTGCTTACTTGCGAAAAACTGTTGCTACCAAATACCAAAGTTCGAATTAAACTTATTCGAGCTAGACCTAATTTTTACATGTTATCTGATAATCCAAATGTCAGTCTGAAAATAGTTGATTGTTCACTGTTTACAAGAAGATTTTTAGTAGCTGAACCTAATCATCAATATTTGCAATGGAATCTGGAAAGGGAACCTGCTCATTACAATTACATGGAAACTATAGCAAGAACCTTTATCATTCCATCTCGTCAAAACCAGTTTATTCAGGAAAATTTTTTCAATAATGCCCCAATCAGAAGGATTAGCTGTTGCAATGAATACAAATTCGGCTGTTGCGGGATCTTTTTATGAAAATCCTTTCAATTATCAACAATTCATTTGAGAGAGCATAGAATTATTCGGGGGGAGGGAGCAATTATTTCATTAGATACAACTTCTCCTTGTCGACCCTATGTTACAACAATGAAAGCAATGCAGTTTAACGAAGATTTTCCAGCTCTTCCTATGGAAGATTTTCAAAATCACTATATTCTAGTTTTCGACTTGACTTCACTACAGGATGCCTCTGAACACTTGCATTATCCAGAACTTAGTGGAGAAAGCTTGAGATTAGAAATGTTTTTCCAATTTCCCTTGGAGCAAGTAACAGAAGTGATAGTCTTGGGAGAAAGACTATCAAATATTCAAATTGACAAATTCGGAACAGTTGC
>NW_026970612.1:0-1000 GCF_963678635.1 Symsagittifera roscoffensis | reverse complement strand
TTATAGCAGCGAGGAACTCAATAATAATTTCAAGAAGAAGCATTTTCAACAAAAGGTTAAATTATGTGCTCAGCACTCTCCAAACACACTCCGAGAGAAGGTAAAGTTAATTTTTTTACTGAATCTGAATATCATTGACGATAATTTTGAAAAATTCTAGTAAAAATTATCTTTTTTTTTCATCACAATTCATGATCTATCATTTATTTTTCATTCAAAAGTTCTGATTGATGATAAAACGAGCAACAATCGAGTTCAAACTGTCGTGAAAGTTTCATGGGAACTAGATCCGAAAAATTTTAATCTACAGTTAAAACTCAATTGGTGGCAAGCTTGAGGAGATTGTGTTGCGATGATTTTGTAGAAGTATATAACATACGCTAATAGGTATTTAAGAATTTGTTGAAAAGTTGTAAGAATCTGGGTATTTATGAAACATCGACTAATTGAAATGTTTTGTCCTGTTAGCATTCAAACAACTTCCTTGTTTAGTGCTTGTAAAAATGTTCATAGAGTAGTGTCATTTAGGCAAATAATGGGGTTAATTTATTCAAAATTATGATTTTCTACTGTTTTCTGACAATTTCAGAAAAAAATTGAGAATTTATTTAGAAAAAGTGAAAAAAATATATGTTTTTGCTAACTTGTGAAAACTTCAACTTAATAATATACATAAAACTCAACCAAAAATTTGCTCCAGTTTAGAAATTCAGAGTTGAAACAGCAACATTCAGTTATTAGGCTGAGAAAATCACTTGAAGTTTTTTAGCAAAGTTTTTATGGTATTAATTGAGCAATCGTTGAAATGACAACTTTTTCCATCTAAAATTCAGTTTTCAAGTAAAATTTTGTTCAAATAGGAGTAAGTTGGAAGATAGTAAAGGAAACAGAAACTGAAAAAATATCATATTGAGATAGAAACTCAATTTAATTCATTGGGTTTTTGAGATTTTTTAATAAAATTTTAGCTTATATATTACATCTTGAGAAAAAATCCAAC
>NW_026970611.1:0-19224 GCF_963678635.1 Symsagittifera roscoffensis | reverse complement strand
GCAACACTTTTACGATGACGAGATAAAAAAATAAAACAAGCGTTAAGTTCCAAATCAGCGAAAGCCAATTCTGTGTTTTCAAAACGTGAGCGAGCTTTAAGTAGGTTTTGTAACTGGGAGACTAGAAAAGATGTGTCACGAACTTCAATGACATGCCTTTCAACTGACGGATTCGCAGTTTCTTCATGCGGAGAGTAATTTACCAAAACAACGTTTTCATCATCACGGTTCAAATTTCGTACAACTTCTGTGGCAGTTGAGTTGCTAGGAATCATATGTGAGTGTTGCTCTGAATTTACGGGGTTCTGTGCGAAGTCCGTTTCGCTTTCGCTTTCGCTTGAATACTAAGCCGAATAAACACAGTGCAACACTTCGATCTGCTCCAATAGCACTTTGTAATGATCCAGGTTTGCTTAGCATTGAATCAATGCCACTAGAACCAGAGGAACTAATTTCAATTAAACGTTTGAACAAATTTAAATATTTTTGTTCCGAGAGAAATTAGATGGTTCTTTTTATACTCTTTATACACGATCATATTATACAGATCAAAAATGAAATTGTTGTCACAATAAGTTTTTCTGTCTTTTTCTGTTGTAAGCCTATGATAAGAATGAATTTTTTCTTCAACAACAGTATCTTTTTGATCATGAACAGTTTAAAAGAACCCAAGCTTGCCATTACCAGCAGCTTCTCGATTGTTCTCAATTTCGTATGCAGAAAGGTCCTCCTGCGTAAAAACAACGCTCAAAATGCTCAGAGTTACCCGCGTTGACCTCAATAGATCAAAGCGGCTAGTCATACGTTTCCATAAACAAAAATTATGAAAATCTACTAAAGCTACAATGGATTCATCGAATTTTCAAAAAAATGCTAATCATACAATTTCCATATATGTGAAACTCTGTGACTAGCATTTTTTTTAAAGCAGAGATTTTTAAATCAAAAAGATGTACTTGGCACAAAAAATGAACCTAAGTTGAAAATTAAGAACTTAACTGAAAAACCAGAGTATTTGTTTGTTCGATTTTTTTACGCGAGGATGCTTGGATAACGGGTGACTATCTGCTTCGAAGTTGGGCTAGATATCCGATGCATTTGGAGGTACGTTATTTTATATTATTAATGCATGAAATGTAACAATCATTCATCAGAAGTTCTTTCAATTTTGGACGTGTTGAAATTATACGAATTTTAACAACGAACAAAAGATTTCACAGAAATGATGAAGAGTTTTTTATGATACGTGTCAAAATAGTTGTGTTATTTTCTGAACCTCTTCCTCATTCTGAGCCACAGCAGAAGGAGCCTTGACTTTAATGAATGATACCAGATTGAAATAACCATCTATTGGAACAAGACTGTTCAAAAATCAGGGCGAAACCCTAGATATACCGACTACCTTTCAAGGACAGTTAAGAATTTCTCGCTGAAAAGTTGACACAACAATCGAAAAGAAAGGGATTTTTTTCGTCATTTTGTTCTACGTTTTATCCCCTGCACTAGGTATAAAACAACGATTATCCGACACTTTATACATTAAGGCGCCAAATTCGCTCTTAAAACGGCACAAAAAGGCTCGCTCCTGGATTTCACAATTGCGATGTCGAAGTAAGAAGAAGATGATGGCGAAGGAGGCGACCGACCTCCACCCCCTTTCCCCTTTGGTATAACTTTCCCCATCCATTTTTGGCTGACCATCCTCAAAAATTTTCTACGGCTCCAATATAACTGGGTGAGGACGCGTAGAAAAAAAAAACGCCTTTTCGGCCTGTTTTTTAAAAAATTTGCCTGCGGGGCGCAGAATATTTTCACAAGTTAGGGTTCCTAATACGATATTTGGAGAGCTCGGGAGCTCAAATTCGTCGATATAAAAACAAGGTAAAAGCCCGCCCCTCCCCCTCAATTTCTGCGCATGCCATTGGGTGTATGGAATCATTAAAAACCAAAGTAACTGTATCCTTATTTTCCCTTAAAATTTTATCGAAACTTCACAGATAAGCTCAGTCCAAACGTTTAACGGAAAACTTAGAACCTCCACTAATATTCGTAGTCTTGTTTTATCAGCTTCTGAAGATTCTGTTCGAATAGTTTTGCTCTAAGTGGCATTATTATACTGCCAAACATTGACTTTTTAACTAAATTTTCGAGATTTGAGGTTTTAAAAAAAAATTTTCCTTGTTAATACCTTACCAGCTGCTAAAATTTTTCAACTTTGTTTCTACATACACTATGTTATCAAGAAGCAAAAAAATTTAAAAAAATCATTATTTTTACTGTTTTTTTTATTTTATAGGAACTAAAATATCTCAACAAGCTTTAGAGCGAAGTCTGATGAAGGAAACTTTGTCGTGATGCAAAAAGTCTCGTATCTTGTCATTTTAGTTTTAAAGTAAAAATGATAAGTGATCTTCATAATGTCTTAGCGTTAAATCCTATGAGCTTATTTGGACAAATTAGCTTGCATGCATTCAATTCAACAATTATGCAGTTTCAGAAAATGAATAAAAAGCACATGAAGTATCCCAGGTTGGCTGGCTATTTCGAAACATTTTTTATATCACTAAAGTTGATGGCAGTTAAATTACAACTTTTTGTTCCGACTTTTGATACAAAAGTAACGGAATATTTGTGCTCGGGGTGGGTTTTTTTTCTTCAGACAAATTTCGACTTTTTAACTAGCATTTTCTGACGGAAATTTTTTTATATCATTCAAAAAGTGTTGTTGTCCTGAGCTCAAATTTGAAATTTTTTTTTTTACCGCTGATCAGTTTTCCTAAAATTACGGGGGTTCAAAGATTGCAATTTTGACCAATTTGGGACAATTAGAGCGCGATATATTAACGCGTAAGCGGAGTGTTAATCCGTCTTAGAAATCGTTCCAAATTGATTGAAAGAAGCTGAATTGCCATAATTCATTTGTTAAAAGAGCAAAATCTATCCTTTTGTACGGTGGAGTACCGGTTTTGTACCTTGAAGAACCGAATGCTTGAAGTTAAGTGTAGCTTACTTCCAGCCAATCAGAATTGAGTATTCAAAATCTCAAAGTAAATCGACAAAATCTCAATGTAAGAAAAGAAAACCAGAACTTTAGTGTTAATATTGACCGATTAGATAATAAGCAGATGAGTTTTCAAGACTGAAAAAATCTTATGAATTTGAACTCATTAATCTTGAAGATTGTCTGAATATTAATGCAGTTATATCCCGCAATTTGTAATAATTTTGGTTTTTTTTCACTGATTTAATGCATTTTCTGTTAATTTTGACTTCGATTTTGTGAAAAAGGCATTTAGCCAATAGAAACGCTTAGCAATTTTTATTGGTTGAAATTTTTCAAGCATTCGGTCCTTCAAGCGTGAGAATCCTCCCCATTTGTACTTTATATGGCGAGTGGGTGGATGATTTTTTTTTACATTTGAAATTTTGGAAAAAAAAATTTTTTTAAATTTTTTTTCACATTTTTTTAATGTTATTACTGCTCCATAAACCTTAAAAGACAGTCGGAATATTCAGGGCTTCGCCCTGATACGAGCAGTCTTGTTTTCTTATGTGGTCGTTAAACTTCAACTTAAGAGACGCTTTGCAATACAGTTCAGAATCGGATATTTGTTCCGACATTCGATACAAAAGTAACGGAGTATTTGTTCTCGGGTGGATTTTTTTTTCTTCAGACAATTTTCGAATTATTAACTGGCCATTTTTGACTGAATTTTTGAATATTATTCGAAAAGTATTGTTGCCTTGAGCTCAAATTTGAAAAGATATTTCTTCTGTGATCATTTTTCGTAAAGTTACGGGGGTTTAAAGATTGCCATTTTAGCCAATATGAGACAATTAATGCGCGATATATTTTGCGCTATTAACGCGTAAGCGGAGAGTTAATCCGTCTTAGAAATCGTTCCAATTTGGTTGAAAAAAAACTTTTTTAACTTAATTGATTTGTTACAATGAGCGAAATCTATCCTTTTGTACTTGATATAGCGTGTGGGGGGATGATTTTCATTTCAAAAAATTCAAACTTTAGAAAAAAAAATTCGTTTCGTTTTATTTCATTTAGTTTTTTAATGTTATTACAGCTCCATAAACCTTAAAAGGCAGTCGGAACATTCAGGATTTCGCCCTGATACGAGCAGTCTTGTTAAATTTTGTTTTCAATAGTCAGATGAGCGCACAATTTGCTGAGATCTGTAAAAAAATGCAAATTTTTACTGATTGGTGAAGAAACAACAATAAAATAAAAAGAAAATCTCCATAAGTTTTTTGAAAAAATTGGCAAAATAACATTTAAACTATGAAGAAAACAGATATTTTTCACAAAAATTTTTAAGAGCTCAGTATTACACCAAAACTTCGGACTGACTACTATTTTGAAACAAATTAAAAAAACAATTGGCAAAAGTCCCAACATTTATTTTCTAATGCTTTTCTCTTTCTCTCTTTCATTTTTTCCGATCAAAACGAAATCTTTGTCTAAAACGGGCAAAAAGTTTCAAAAAATACCAGACAATTTTGTTGCATTTTTCTAATGTATGTTCATCCGTAAATTAAGTAAATTTCGCATGCTAGGAGGGGTATATAGAAGCAGTTTCTAGATGATCTGTACCAAAAAATGGAACGACGGGGAGGTTTGTGATTGTGTTAATAAAGCAATTGTTCTACCCTTGACTGATTTAACAAATTATTCTTTCTTTTTTGCAAAAACGCATATCATTGTTCCTTTTTTGTACTCACAGGTCAATTTTCCATGTTTAGTAATTCATTCCGAAAAAAATCTAAATAAAACTGCAGGCCTGCAAACTTTTAGTAGGGCTTCTGTAAGTGTTTTAATAAAAATGGCATTAGGTACTGATATAATCTGAAGAGTTTTTTTAGTGTACTTCCTGTTTTCGGACCGATTTTGTTCTGAAAACTTGGGAACCACTCATTATTTATGTGCCTTCAATGATTTTCTCGGGTTATCTATACTGGAAAACTGCTGAAACTCTAAAGACTCTGCAACAGGTTGACCGAAAAGAAGTTCTTGTCACTTCTTTTTATGCTTTATGGATAGGATGGGTCATTTGTGTTGTGCCGTATACAGTGAAGGGTGCTCTTTATGCCCTTTTCAGATGGGACTACTTTGTAGGGCTTCCCATCTGAAGATGTCCAAGTTGAAAGTCCAATTTATTTATTCAGGGTGTTTCAGTTGAATGTAATAAATAACACACCATTTAGCTTCACGATCAATCACATTACGAAAAACCCATTTTCGAGAAAAACCTGCCCAAGATATATCCATTTTATGCCAATGAGTCAAAGATTTAATTCACACGTTTTTTTACGGTTTATTGAGTTTTCACGGAACTTTTTGTGTACATGCTTTCTATAGTGCTCAAATAAAACAACCGGATAAAATGAAATAAAACAGAATCTTTAAGCTCGTTTTTCTCAAAATCGGTTTCGTTTGGTCAAAAAATGCTCGGAATTTTACCAGCTTTTTATAGTGTTTTTGCAAAGTTTCGAACCAAGTTTACACCCTTGAAACCGGTCAATTTTTTTGGCTCAAAATAAAGAAAGCAAACAGGTTCAATTGGTGACACAAAAACTACAATTGACCCGGTTGAACCTCCATATTCTCCAAGCAATTTTTATCCTCATCGTTTTTAGGCCAATTTTAACCAAATTTGAAAGAAACGAGTTAAAAAATCTGTTTCATATCATTTTATCTGGTGGTTTTAATTCAACACTATTGTAGCTTGTTCAGCACAAAATTCCGCAAAAACCCGATAAACTGCAAAAAAACTTGTGAGCAAGTTGCTGAACTAAACTTTGACTCATTGGCAAAAATGGCTAAATCGTCGGCAGGTTTTCTCGAATAAGTTTATTTCGCATGCTGATTCATCATGAAATTATTAGTTTGAATACTTACTCAAACATCTATCTGAAACACCCTGTATATTTGTATCTGTTATAAATTACTATGCGAATTTGAGCACATGGATTAGAGAGCTGATGTTAAAAAAAACAGTGGACGTATAACTTTTTTGAAACGCTAAATGAAGAAACAATTGAAACGACAATTAAATACCAAAAAGGTCGTCATTGCAATGTTACTTTTTTAAATTGCTTAAATAACTGAAATACTTACTGAAGCAGGGCAACTGCCTCAGAGGAGCAAGGAAAATACCTGTTGTGAGCTAATCCTTGCTGAGAAAAATTTATAATTAAAAATTAATAAAAAAATGTCACTCTACAAAATACCGAATTTCTTTTACAGGTTATGACAAGACATGAAATGAGTTCACTGCAAATTGTTTTGTTGTTAGTTGATAGTAGGTCAGAAGTCATTACTATCTGCTACGAAAACATTGTATCATAATCTGCTTATTTTCTAAAAGGACACAATATTCTTTATTCTTATGATTCAAACCTAGCAGAACTGATAGCTTTCAAAAATTAGATAAAATGACAGAGCGTACGTGAGGCCAAACTTCTCTGACAAATAAGACTTTTGATTTTTAACTAGTTGATGCAATCTTCGTCATTTCTATTGTTGACTAATTTGATTGACTTTCCGCTCAATGCAAAATCTATCCTGTTCTAAGTAACTTTCTCGAGATTTTACAATTCTCTTATTACCAAAAAACAAATTATTTTGATTGCAAGAAAACATCTATCTCTCTCAAAAATTTTAGATTCGTATTCAATTGTTAAGGTAAAGAATTGATCAGATAATAATTTAAAAAAAAACCAAGTATGAAAAATTTTCATTTAATTGTTTTTTTTTGTTTATAAAAATAGTTAAAATAGTTATAAAGTCTTGAATCTGCCACTCAATGGCCATGTCGAAAAGTTTTTTAGTTCTTTCAGAGCCACGATATAAAATGTTCGTCCAGATCTGTAAGTAAAGTTTAAAAAAAGCACGCGATAACAGGTAAATAAAGCTTGCAAAAATGTATGCTATTTTATCTATATGCTATTTTACATAGCCCCACTCATTTTCACCACGAGGGATCTGATTTCTTAAAAAGCTCTTGCCTTTCTTGTTTTGCATGATTCATTGGTAGTCAATGCGGTAGTTTTTAACTGCATTGGATCCTAAAACTATCGCCTTTGATTCTTATGTATCGCTTTTTTCCTCTGATTTCGTATTATCCAAAAAATCAAATTGATTGTATAAAAACTCTAATGCAATATCTAGATATAGAAGGGCAACCATCGAACAGGCGTTCCAACGGTATATGCATAATTCAAGTATCAGCTTTTTAATTTAGCTGTCAAACTTGGCTCTGAGTTTTGGGAGCCTAATAGAAAAAAAAAACAAGCAAAAAACATTTGCATTTTTTGTGACAGTTCTAATCTACTAAAGCTTAATCATAAGCCCGGGTTGATTTCCACATAAAACAACAAAAAATTAGTTTGATTCACGTACAGCTCTTTACAAAATCATGCGTATCATACAATTCCATGCATGAGTTCTGTAGAAAAATATGCATATCGTACGATAAAAATTCATGAAAACTGTAAGATAAGCAATGTTATCACTAAATTTTTTCAAACATACTTCCATAAGGTATTTAGTTATGTTTAAATGAGCGTGCATCGGAATCTAATTTTTTAAAGTTTCCAAATGTGCAAAAAACATTTTTAACAGGTATTATGATAAAAAATAAAACATTTTGCAAAAGATTTTTTTTGCATATAACATTGAAAGTTTTTTCCCTTATAGCGTATTCAGTAGTATAGATATACGACACTGGGATCGAGGGGGTGATCCCTACAGGGATCATTGGGTATAGATTATACCTAATGATCCCTATGTAAATATTTATACCTAATGATCCCTATGAAAAATATTTTTACCTAATGATCCCTATGTAAAATATTTATATCTAATGATCCCTATGTAAAGATTTATACCTAATGATCTCAGTGTAAAAAATTTATACCTAATGATCCCTATGTAAAATTGTTATACATAATGATCCCTGTGTACAAAATTTTTACCTAATGATCCCTATGTAAAATTTTTATACCTAATGATCACTATGTAAAATATTTATACCTAATGATCCTTATGTAAATAGTTATACCTTATGATCCCTATGTAAAATTTTTATACCTAATGATCCCTATGTACAAAAGTTTTACCTAATGATGCCTATGTAAAAAACTTATACCTAATGATCCCTAGGTAAAAAATTTATACCTAATGATCCCTATGTATAGTTTTTATAGCCAATGATCCCTTTGAAAATATTGATGCCTAATGGTCCCTATGTAAAATATTTATACCTAATGATCCCTGTGTAAAATATTTTTACCTAATGATCCCTATGTAAAATTTTTATACCTAATGATCCCTATGTAAAATATTTATACCTAACGATACCTATGTAAAACGTTTTTACCTAATGTTCATTATGTATAATTTTTATAGCCAATGATCCCTTTGGAAATTTTAATGCCTAATGATCCTTATGTAAAATATTTATACTTAATGATCCCTATGTAGAATTTTTTTACCTAATGATCCCTATGTAAAAAATTTATACCTAATGATCCCTATGTAAAATTTTTATACCTAATGATCCCTATGTAAAAAATTCATACCTAATGATCTCTATGTATAATTTTTATAGCTAATGATCCTTATGTAAAAATTTATACCTAATGATCCCTATGTGAAATTATTATACCTAGTGATCCCTATGTAAAATATTCAAACCTAATGATCACTGTGTAAAATATTTATACCTAATGATCCCTATGTAAATATTTATACCTAATGATCCCTTTATAAAAAAATTATACCTAATGATCCCTATGTAAAATGTTTATACCTAATGATCCCTGTGTATAATTTTTATAGCCAATGATCCCTTCGTAAATATTTATACCTACTGATCCCTTTATAAAATATTTATACCTAAAGATCCTTATGTAAAATATTTATGCCTAATGATCCCTATGTAAAATACTTATACCTAATGATCCCAATGTAAATAATTTTACCTGACAATCCCTAAGTAAAATTGTTATACCTAATGATCCCTATAAAAAAAATTTATACCTAATGATCCCTATGTAAGATTTTTTTACCTAATGATCCCTATGTAAAAAATTTATACCTAATGATCCCTATAAAAATTTTTTATACCTGATGATCTCTATGTAAAATATTTATACCATATGATGATCTCTATGTAAAATATTTATATCTAATGATCCCTATGTAAAAAATTTTTACCTAATGATCCCTATGTAAAATATTTATACCTAATGATCTCTATATAAAATTTTTATACCTCATGATCCCTATGTAAAAAGTTTATACCTAATGATCCCTATGTATAATTTTGATAGCCAATGATCCCTTTGTAAATATTTATACCTAATGATCCCTTTATGAAATATTTATACCTAAAGATCCCTTTGTAAAATATTTATGCCTAATGATCCCTAGGTAAAATACTGATACCTAATGATCCCAATGTAAAATATTTATACCTAATGATCCCTATGTAAAATTTTTATACCTAATGATCTCTATGTAAAATATTTTTACCTAATGATCTCTATGTAAAATATTTATACCTAATGATCCCTATGTAAAATTGTTGTACCTAATGATACCTATGTAAAAAATTTATACCTAATGTTCCCTATGTAAAAATTTTATACCTAATGATCTCTATGTAAAATATTTTTACCTAATGATCTCTATGTAAAATATTTATACCTAATGATCCCTATGTAAAATATTTATACCTCATGATCCCTATGTAAAAAGTTTATACCTAATGATCCCTATGTATAATTTTGATAGCCAATGATCCCTTTGTAAATATTTATACCTAATGATCCCTTTATGAAATATTTATACCTAAAGATCCCTTTGTAAAATATTTATGCCTAATGATCCCTAGGTAAAATACTGATACCTAATGATCCCAATGTAAAATATTTATACCTAATGATCCCTATGTAAAATTTTTATACCTAATGATCTCTATGTAAAATATTTTTACCTAATGATCTCTATGTAAAATATTTATACCTAATGATCCCTATGTAAAATTGTTGTACCTAATGATACCTATGTAAAAAATTTATACCTAATGTTCCCTATGTAAAAATTTTATACCTAATGATCTCTATGTAAAATATTTTTACCTAATGATCTCTATGTAAAATATTTATACCTAATGATCCCTATGTAAAATATTTATACCTAACGATCCCTATGTAAAACGTTTTTACCTAAAGATCCCTTGTAAAATATTTATGCCTAATGATCCCTAGGTAAAATACTTATACCTAATGATCCCAATGTAAAATAATTATACCTAATGATCCCTATGTAAAACGTTTATACCTAATGATCCCTATGTATAATTTTTATAGCCAATAATCCCTTTGTAAATATTTATGCCTAATGATCCCTTTATAAAATATTTATACCTAATGATCCCTATGTAAATACTTATAACTAATGACCCCTGTGTAAAAATTTTATACATTTTGATCCCTATGTAAAATTGTTGTACCTAATGATACCTATGTAAAAAATTTATACCTAATGTTCCCTATGTAAAATTTTTATACCTAATGATCTCTATGTAAAATATTTTTACCTAATGATCTCTATGTAAAATATTTATACCTAATGATCCCTATGTAAAATATTTATACCTAACGATCCCTATGTAAAACGTTTTTACCTAATGATCCCTATGTATAATTTTTATAGCCAAGGATCCCTTTGTAAGTTTTAATGCCTAATGATCCTTATGTAAAATATTTATACCTAATGATCCCTATGTAAAGTATTTTTACCTAATGATCCCTATGTAAAATATTTATACCTAATGATCCCTATGCAAAATTTTCATACCTAATGATCTCTATGTAAAAAATTCATACCTAATGATCTCTATGTATAATTTTTATAGCTAATGGTCCCTATGTAAATATTTATACCTAATGATCCCTATGTGAAATTATTATACCTAGTGATCCGTATGTAAAATATTCAAACCTAATGAACCCTGTGTAAAATATTTATACCTAATGATCCCTATATAAGTATTTATACCTAATGATCCCTTTATAAAATATTTATACCTAATAATCCCTTTGTAAATTTTAATGCCTAATGATCCTTATGTAAAATATTTTTACCTAATGATCCCAATGTAAAATATTTTTACCTAATGATCCCTATGTAAAATATTTATACCTAATGATCCCTATGTAAAATTTTTATACCTAATGGTCCCTATGTAAAAAAATCATACCTAATGATCTCTATGTATAATTTTTATAGCCAATGATCCCTTCGTAAATATTTATACCTACTGATCCCTTTATAAAATATTTATACCTAAAGATCCTTATGTAAAATATTTATGCCTAATGATCCCTATGTAAAATACTTATACCTAATGATCCCAATGTAAATAATTTTACCTGACGATCCCTAAGTAAAATTGTTATACCTAATGATCCCTATAAAAAAAATTTATACCTAATGATCCCTATGTAAGATTTTTTTACCTAATGATCCCTATGTAAAAAATGTATACCTAATGATCCCTATGTAAAATTTTTATACCTTATGATCTCTATGTAAAATATTTATACCATATGATGATCTCTATGTAAAATATTTATATCTAATGATCCCTATGTAAAAAATTTTTACCTAATGATCCCTATGTAAAATATTTATACCTAATGATCTCTATATAAAATTTTTATACCTCATGATCCCTATGTAAAAAGTTTATACCTAATGATCCCTATGTATAATTTTGATAGCCAATGATCCCTTTGTAAATATTTACACCTAATGATCCCTTTATGAAATATTTATACCTAAAGATCCCTTTGTAAAATATTTATGCCTAATGATCCCTAGGTAAAATACTGATACCTAATGATCCCAATGTAAAATAATTATACCTAATGATCCCTATGTAAAACGTTTATACCTAATGATCCCTATGTAAATTTTTTATACCTAATGATCTCTATGTAAAATATTTTTACCTAATGATCTCTATGTAAAATATTTATACCTAATGATCCCTATGTAAAATTGTTGTACCTAATGATACCTATGGAAAAAATTTATACCTAATGTTCCCTATGTAAAATTTTTATACCTAATGATCTCTATGTAAAATATTTTTACCTAATGATCTCTATGTAAAATATTTATACCTAACGATCCCTATGTAAAACGTTTTTACCTAAAGATCCCTTTGTAAAATATTTATGCCTAATGATCCCTAGGTAAAATTTTTATACCTAATGGTCCCTATGTAAAAAAATCATACCTAATGATCTCTATGTATAATTTTTATAGCCAATGATCCCTTCGTAAATATTTATACCTACTGATCCCTTTATAAAATATTTATACCTAAAGATCCTTATGTAAAATATTTATGCCTAATGATCCCTATGTAAAATACTTATACCTAATGATCCCAATGTAAATAATTTTACCTGACGATCCCTAAGTAAAATTGTTATACCTAATGATCCCTATAAAAAAAATTTATACCTAATGATCCCTATGTAAGATTTTTTTACCTAATGATCCCTATGTAAAAAATGTATACCTAATGATCCCTATGTAAAATTTTTATACCTTATGATCTCTATGTAAAATATTTATACCATATGATGATCTCTATGTAAAATATTTATATCTAATGATCCCTATGTAAAAAATTTTTACCTAATGATCCCTATGTAAAATATTTATACCTAATGATCTCTATATAAAATTTTTATACCTCATGATCCCTATGTAAAAAGTTTATACCTAATGATCCCTATGTATAATTTTGATAGCCAATGATCCCTTTGTAAATATTTATACCTAATGATCCCTTTATGAAATATTTATACCTAAAGATCCCTTTGTAAAATATTTATGCCTAATGATCCCTAGGTAAAATACTGATACCTAATGATCCCAATGTAAAATAATTATACCTAATGATCCCTATGTAAAACGTTTATACCTAATGATCCCTATGTAAATTTTTTATACCTAATGATCTCTATGTAAAATATTTTTACCTAATGATCTCTATGTAAAATATTTATACCTAATGATCCCTATGTAAAATTGTTGTACCTAATGATACCTATGGAAAAAATTTATACCTAATGTTCCCTATGTAAAATTTTTATACCTAATGATCTCTATGTAAAATATTTTTACCTAATGATCTCTATGTAAAATATTTATACCTAACGATCCCTATGTAAAACGTTTTTACCTAAAGATCCCTTTGTAAAATATTTATGCCTAATGATCCCTAGGTAAAATACTTATACCTAATGATCCCAATGTAAAATAATTATACCTAATGATCCCTATGTAAAACGTTTATACCTAATGATCCCTATGTATAATTTTTATAGCCAATAATCCCTTTGTAAATAAATATGCCTAATGATCCCTTTATAAAATATTTATACCTAATGATCCCTATGTAAATACTTATAACTAATGACCCCTGTGTAAAAATTTTATACATTTTGATCCCTATGTAAAATTGTTGTACCTAATGATAACTATGTAAAAAATTTATACCTAATGTTCCCTATGTAAAATTTTTATACCTAATGATCTCTATGTAAAATATTTTTACCTAATGATCTCTATGTAAAATATTTATACCTAATGATCCCTATGTAAAATATTTATACCTAACGATCCCTATGTAAAACGTTTTTACCTAATGATCCATATGTATAATTTTTGTAGCCAAGGATCCCTTTGTAAATTTTAATGCCTAATGATCCTTATGTAAAATATTTATACCTAATGATCCCTATGTAAAATATTTTTACCTAATGATCCCTATGTAAAATATTTATACCTAATGATCCCTATGCAAAATTTTCATACCTAATGATCTCTATGTAAAAAATTCATACCTAATGATCTCTATGTATAATTTTTATAGCTAATGATCCCTATGTAATTATTTATACCTAATGATCCCTATGTGAAACTATTATACCTAGTGATCCCTATGTAAAATATTCAAACCTAATGAACCTTGTGTAAAATATTTATACCTAATGATCCCTATATAAATATTTATACCTAATGATCCCTTTATAAAATATTTATACCTAATAATCCCTTTGTAAATTTTAATGCCTAATGATCCTTATGTAAAATATTTTTACCTAATGATCCCTATGTAAAATATTTTTACCTAATGATCCCTATGTAAAATATTTATACCTAATGATCCCTATGTAAAATTTTTATACCTAATGGTCTCTATGTAAAAAAATCATACCTAATGATTTCTATGTATAATTTTTATAGCTAATGATACCTATGTAAATATTTATACCTAATGATCCCTATGTGAAATTATTATACCTAGTGATCCCTATGTAAAATTTTCAAACCTAATGATCCCTGTGTAAAATATTTATACCTAATGATCCCTATGTAAATATTTATACCTAAGGATCCCTTTATAAAACATTTATACCTAATGATCCCTATGTAAAAAGTTTATACCTAATGATCCCTATGTATAATTTTTATAGCCAATGATCCCTTTGTAAATACTTATACCTAATGATTCCTTTATGAAATATTTATACCTAAAGATCCCTTTGTAAAATATTTATGCCTAATGATCCCTACGTAAAATACTTATACCTAATGATCCCAATGTAAAATATTTATACCTAATGATCCCTATGTAAAACGTTTATACCTAATGATCTCTATGTAAATATTGATACCTAAGGATCCCTTTATAAAACATTTATACCTAATGATCCCTATGTAAAAAAGTTTATACCTAATTATCCCTATGTTTAATTTTTATAGCCAATAATCCTTTTATAAATATTTATGCCTAATGATCCCTTTATAAAATATTTATACCTAATGATCCCTATGTAAATACTTATAACTAATGATCCCTGTGTAAAAATTGTATACCTTTTGATCCCTATGTAAAATAGTTGTACCTAATGATACCTATGTAAAATATTTATACCTAATGATCTCTATGTAAAATATTTATACCTAATGATCCCTATGTAAAAATTTTATACCTAATGATTCCTATGTAAATTATTTATACCTAATGATCCCTATGTAAAATATTTTTACCTAATGATCCCTATGTAAAATATTTATACCTAATGATCCCTATGTAAAATATTTATACCTAACGATCCCTATGTAAAACGTTTTTACCTAATGATCCCTATGTATAATTTTTATAGCCAATGATCCCTTTGTAAATTTTAATGCCTAATGATCCTTATGTAAAATATTTATACCTAATGATCCCTATGTAAAATATTTTTACCTAATGATCCCTATGTAAAATATTTATACCTAAATATCCCTATGTAAAATTTTTATACAAAATGATCCCTATGTAAAAAATTCATACCTAATGATCTCTATGTATAATTTTTATAGCTAATGATCCCTATGTAAATATTTATACCTAATGATCCCTATGTGAAATTATTATACCTAGTGATCCCTATGTAAAATATTCAAACCTAATGATCCCTGTGTAAAATATTTATACCTAATGATCCCTATGTAAATATTTATACATAATGATCCCTTTATAAAATATTTATACCTAATGATCCCTATGTAAAAAGTTTATACCTAATGATCCCTATGTATAATTTTTATAGCCAATGATCCCTTCGTAAATCATAATACCTACTGATCCCTTTATAAAATATTTATAACTAAAGATCCTTATGTAAAATATTTATGCCTAAGGATCCCTATGTAAAATATTTATACCTAATGATCCCAACGTAAATAATTTTACCTGACAATCCCTAAGTAAAATTATTATACCAAATGATCCCTAAAAAAAAAATTTATACCTATTGATCCCTATGTAAAATTTTTTTACCTAATGATCCCTATGTAAAAAATTTATACCTAATGATCCCAATGTAAAACTTTTATACCTAATGATCTCTATAAAAAATATTTGTACCATATGATGATCTCTATGTAAAATATTTATATCTAATGATCCCTATGTAAAAAATTTATACATAGTGATCCCTATGTAAAAAATTCATACCTAATGATCTCTTTGTATAATTTTTATAGCTAATGATCCCTATGTAAATATTTATACCTAATGATCCCTATGTGAAATTATTATACCTAGTGATCCCTTTGTTAAAATATTTATACCTAATGATCCCTATGTAAAATTTTTATACATAATGATCCCTATGTAAAAAATTCATACCTAATGATCTCTATGTATAATTCTTATAGCTAATGATCCCTTTGTAAATATTTATACCTAATGATCCCTATGTGAAATTATTATACCTAGTGATCCCTATGTAAAATATTCAAACCTAATGATCCCTGTGTAAAATATTTATACCTAATGATCCCTATGTAAATATTTATACATAATGACCCCTTTATAAAATATTTATACCTAATGATCTCTATGTATAATTCTTATAGCTAATGATCCCTATGTAAATATTTATACCTAATGATCCCTATGTGAAATTATTAAACCTAGTGATCCCTATGTAAAATATTCAAATCTAATGATCCCTATGTAAATATTTATACCTAATGATCCCTATGTGAAGTTATTATACCTAGTGATCCCTATGTAAAATATTCAAACCTAATGATCCATGTGTAAAATATTTATACCTAATGATCCCTATGTAAATATTTATACCTAATAATCCCTATGTGAAATTATTATACCTAGTGATCCCTTTGTTAAAATATTTTTACCTAATGATCCCTATGTAAAATTTTTATACATAATGATCCCTATGTAAAAAATTCATACCTAATGATCTCTATGTATAATTCTTATAGCTAATGATCCCTATGTAAATATTTATACCTAATGATCCCTATGTGAAATTATTATACCTAGTGATCCCTATGTAAAATATTCAAACCTAATGATCCCTATGTAAATATTTATACCTAATGATCCCTATGTGAAATTATTATACCTAGTGATCCCTATGTAAAATATTCAAACCTAATGATCCCTGTGTAAAATATTTATACCTAATGATCCCTATGTAAATATTTATACCTAATGATCCCTATGTGAAATCATTATACCTAGTGATCCCTATGTAAAATATTCAAACCTAATGATCCCTGTGTAAAAAGTTTATACCTAATGATCCCTATGTATAATTTTTATAGCCAATGATCCCTTCGTAAATATTTATACCTACTGATCCCTTTATAAAATATTTATAACTAAAGATCCTTATGTAAAATATTTATGCCTAAGGATCCCTATGTAAAATACTTATACCTAATGATCCCAACGTAAATAATTTTACCTGACAATCCCTAAGTAAAATTGTTATACCAAATGATCCCTATAAAAAAAATGTATACCTAATGATCCCAATGTAAAACTTTTATACCTAATGATCTCTATAAAAAATATTTGTACCATATGATCATCTCTATGTAAAATATTTATATCTAATGATCCCTTTTTAAAAAATGTATACCTAATAATCCCCATGTAAAATATTTATACCTAATGATCTCTATATAAAATTTTTATACCTCATGATCCCTATGTAAAAAGTTTATACCTAATAATCCCTATGTATAATTTTGATAGCCAATGATCTCTTTGTAAATATTTATGCCTAATGATCCCTTTATGAAATATTTATACCTAAAGATCCCTTTGTAAAATATTTATGCCTAATGATCCCTATGTAAAATACTTATACCTAATGATCCCAATGTAAAATATTTATACCTATTGATCCCTATGTAAAACTTTTATACCTAATGATCCCTATGTATAATTTTTATAGCCAATAATCCCTTTGTAAATATTTATGCCTAATGATCCCTTTATAAAAAATTTATACCTAATGATCCCTATGTAAATACTTATACCTAAAGATCCCTGTGTAAAAATTTTATACCTTTTGATCCCTATGTAAAATTGTTGTACCTAATGATACCTATGTAAAAAAAATTTTACCTAATGATCCCTTTGTAAAATTTTTATACCTAATGATCTCTATGTAAAATATTTATACCTAATGATCTCTATAAAAAATATTTATACCTAATGATCCCTATGTAAGAAATTTATACCTAATGATCCCTATGTAAATTATTTATACCTAATGATCTCTATGTAAAATTTTTATACCTAATGATCCCTATGTGAAGGTTTATACCTAATGATCCCTATGTAATAACTTTATACCTAATGATCCCTATGTATAACTTTAATAGCCAAGTATCCCTTTGTAAATATTTGTACTTAATGATCCCTTAGTAAAATTGTTATATCTAATGATCCCTATGTAAAAAATTTATACCTAATGATCGCTATGTAAAATTTTTATACCTAATGATCCCTATGTAAAATATTTATACCTAATGATCCCTATGTAAAAGGTTTATAGCCAATAATCCCTTTGTAAATATTTATGCCTAATGATCCCTTTATAAAAAATTTATACCTAATGATCCCTATGTAAATACTTATACCTAAAGATCCCTGTGTAAAAATTTTATACCTTTTGATCCCTATGTAAAATTGTTGTACCTAATGATCCCAATGTAAAATATTTATACCTAATGATCCCTATGTAAAACGTTTATACCTAATGATCCCTATGTATAATTTTTATAGCTAATGATCCCTTTGTAAATATTTAAGCCTAATGATTTCTTTATAAATAATTTAAACCTAATGATCCCAATGTCAATACTTATACCTAATGATCCCTGTGTAAAAATTTTATACCTTTTGATCCCTATGTAAAATTGTCGTACCTAATGATACATATGTAAAATAATTATACCTAATGATCCCTATGTAAAGTTTTTATACCTAATAATCTCTATGTAAAATATTTATACCTAATGATCTCTATGTAAAATATTTGTACCTAATGATCCCTATGTAAAAAATTTATACCTAATGATCCCTATGTAAATAATTTATACCTAATGATCTCTATGTAAAATTTTTATACCTAATGATCCCTATGTAAATGTTTATACCTAATGATCCCTATGTAAAAACTTTATACCTAATGATCCCTATGTATAACTTTAATAGCCAAGTATCCCTTTGTAAATATTTGTACCTAATGATCCCTAAGTAAAATTGTTATACCTAATGATCCCTATGTAAATACTTA
>NW_026970610.1:0-106512 GCF_963678635.1 Symsagittifera roscoffensis | reverse complement strand
TTTGTTATTATCTTAATTTCCACTAAAACCGTTTTCAAAAGTTGACAGTGACATGCAATTTAGTTTTGTCCTTCCTAGTTTTGTCGATCAATAAAGATTAATTACATCATATACATATTAATATATATCATACTATGATAGTATAATAGTTATAGTATCAATATTAGTATATAATTAGTAATATTAGTATAATATTATAGTATAATAGTATTCATATTAATCATATAATATATTATATACTCAGTCCAGTCTACAGTGGACTTCAAGTCCATGTAAGTTACTTCAAGTATGATATATATATAGATTATATATATAATATATATATATATATATATATATATATATATATATATATATATATATATAAGTTTATGTAATTGCTACATGATGTACTAGTAGTACAGTGCTACTAGTTGGTAACAGTTAAAAAGGCTTTGTCCCGGATTCCGGGCCAGAAAAGAATTCAGTCCTCGGATTTCGGCACCCAACTTTTTTGAGATTACACAAAATAAATTATTGCAAAAAAACGGCCTATATCAAAATCAGTAGTTTACAGTAATTTAGCACACTTGTCCAATGCTTTCTCTGTTACCATAGCAATAAATCCGTTTCTCTGAGAAAGTTTCTCTGAAACACGTGGCAGTGCATTGTTATTCACACACACGTTTAATTAGTCACATGAGCTTTGAAACGGCAGGAATAGTATATAACTTTCTCGTGTCTTTTCTCGTAACTTTCTTGTCGGCGAAAAGTTATTGATAACATTGTTTCAATTATTTTTCATTTATTCGTTTATCGCAGCGAAGATTATAATCCACCTTCAAACTTTCAAAGTTGAATTTAAATTCAACAATTGTTACAAGTTAAATTTCTTCTTTTCAGGAAGAAATGCCAAATCGTCAGAGAAGAGAAACTGACAAAACCTGCAATGGTAAGTAATTATAATAATTAAGTGTAAATTAGAATGGTTAAACCATCATTCAGTTGAACTACAGTTATGATTGGTCTTAAACAAAATACACTTTGTGTTTTTGAGTGAATTTAAAGTTCATTTGATTGATTTTTTGATTGACAAAAACCTCTAGATTGCATTATAAAGAAAAATAAATTATTTAAATACTGAAATATTGACCGTCAAGTGTGACAATCATTGTCATGATACGGCCCGTATAACCGGGTTATACTAAATTACTGAAACCGTTTCGTGACCGTCACGAATCATTGTCGTGAATGAATTCGTAATTCACGATTTCGTGACGAATCACTGAAATCAACCATATTATTAGAACAACCGATATTTACAGGAAAATGGCATGCATGTAACCTGGTAATCAACAAAACTTTTATTGGTTTTTCCAGAAGCCAGTACTGTAATTAAATTACATCATGTTATTAATCAATAATCATTCACATATTAGAATTTTGCTTCCATCATCCCATGATATATCAGTGATAAACTATAACTTTTTTAGAATGTCGTAAAGTCTTTCACTCTACCGGCACGCTCAACCGCCACAGAAGACTAAACGTTTGCCGAGCTAAGCAGGTCAAACGGGAGAGCATGCTCCGATGCATGTTTTGCGGTGTGCCCGAATCTTCTTGGTTCGCGGACATCTATGCAGTTGGTGAACATGCATTGAGTCCCTACTGCTGGAACAAAATCAGGAGCAATCGTGTACGAGGAGTCGAAGCAAATTTTCTGGCGCCAACACGAACAAACTTTGATGCAGTCGTGAGAACATAGAAAGGCTGCAAAAACGCGTTTTCCCTGGCTGATAGACGTCGAAGCAAGCAGTTTGAAGACGAAGAGTTTCGGTTTGGTAAGGTTTTGTTAGCCCTCAGGCCCTGGGTTGCTTTTGGCCAACTGAAAAAAAAAATTTTGCAATAAAAATTAACCGCTATTTTAGTGACTGAAATAAAATAAAATAATAAAATAATCAATTGCAACTTGAATGTTGAACATGATTTTCAACCAATTTTTTTTGTTATGTAAGATTTTGGACTCCAAACTTCGGAAGTCATAGTCAATATAGACAAGTTGTGTTTAGACATGGACGCAGTTGACTCCCAGGTGTTTTATTTGCCCAGTCAACTTCAACAAGCCAAAAAAAAAATCAACGAGTTCTCCACTGGCAGGAACAGCACAAATGTTGCCAACAACATCCTGTTCAGTGAACCAAGAAAATGCTGAACTTCCACTGGAAGAGGAAGAAGAACCTTCAACGAGTTCTCCACAGGCAGGAACAGCACAAATGTTGCCAACAACATCTTGTTCAGTGAACCAAGAAAATGCTGAACTTCCACTGGAAGAGGAAGCAGAACCTTCAACGAGTTCTACGAAAAGTCCGGGAACTGCACAGGAAAAGCTTCCTCTTGAAGAGGAAGAACTGTTTGAAACAGCTGAAGTTGACTCTGAAGTTGGGGATGTCTTTAAGTTCAACTTGAATCTTCTTGATACAGAAGAACAGCAAAGTTCAACTGCAAACAAGGTAACATTGTTAATCATTAATCTCGAAAAATTCACAAATTTTTTCGAGCTTTTGAGAACGATAAAAAAATTGTAGGCCTGTGAACTGTGAAAAAATGAACTCCATTCTTCATTCAAGAAAAATTATTCTCACTAAACGTGCCAAAATCCAGTACTTTTGAACAAATTTTTTCGAGCTTCTGAGAACGATAAAAAAGTTGTAGGCATTGGCCTGTGATAAAAATTGGCAATGTTTTGTCATTTGACACTGGATTCCGGGGCTCATGGCTAAAGGTTTGAACATGAATTCCGAGATCAATTTGTTGCCTAGTTGACAGCATTCGAAAGTGCCATGGATTCCGGAGAGATATTCATTAGGCCCGGAATCCATGGCACTTTCGAATGCTGTCAACTATGCAAAAAATTGATCTCGGAATTCATGTTCAAACCTTTAGCCATAAGGCCCGGAATTCAGTGTCAAATGACAAAACATTGCCAATTTTTATCACAGGCCAATGCCTACAACTTTTTTATCGTTCTCAAAAGCTCGAAACAATTTGTTCAAAAGTACAGGATTTTGGCACGTTTAGTGAAAATAATCATTATTTATGATAGAAATAGAAATATGATATTTCTTGAATGAAGAATGGAGTTAATTTTTTTAAGTGAAGTCACAACGCTGGTTCTTTGGGTTTTTTCAAATGGGTTTGACTCACCCGGACAAACTACCCACTTACTTCCTTTTTTCAGCAAGCAAAACAGACTAGAGTGGATTCTAAGGCCGCTTCTATCTGGCCTTCTGTAAAGATAGTCTTGCCGACAGACTCACGCATATTGCATTTGAGGCAACTGGAGAGCTTCACGACTATCCAAGATTTACGAAGAGTGTTATCCAGCGTGAGTTTTCATTTTCGTAAAAAATGAAAAGTGTTTCACACAGAAAAAAATTATGTTCACAGGTAAAAATCGCGAAATCGTTGGTAAGGACAGTTGAAGCGCGACATATCGAAAGTGCCCTTCAGGAAGCAGAGTTTTTGAACTCAGAATATGCTGTTTTTGTTCCTAACGCCTTTCGATTCAACGGCTTCACGTCAAAAGCGTCACAATCAGTCCTCGACAACCCAAATGTCGTGAAGCTTCTATTGGAAGGTTACAAAAAACCATTAACCCTCCGCTCGTACGACTCGAATTTCAGGGTTAGTACTACTAACGCTTTAGTACGCTTTCTTTTCAAAAGATTTGCCAACAAAGGTTGCCAGTATAAAATTTTTATCATGACCGTCATTCATTCATTCACTGAAAGTTGAGGTTGAAATGTCTCTGGATGATTTTCCGAAATTTTTTCAATTCAATTTCTAATTTCTTACTAAGTTATAGTATTGAACCATTCCAGGAACAAACAAGGATAATTGATGGAAAAGAGGTGGGTCAGTTGTTCAGAAAAACACCTCCCATGTTTTACAACATTATCACAAAATTTACACAACCGTCATTCCTATCGAGTACCTCGCTGGGACACATTCATTCAAAAAGTTTGCCCGCAGCATATCGGCCCAATAAAGAGTCCAAATTTCTTCTCATTTCTCAAGATGGCGCTGTGACAATGTTCCACCAAGATTTTTCCAGCACATCAGTCCTCTATATTCTACTGAAAGGATGTAAGACGTTCTTCTTGATAGCCCCGACGAGCATCAACCAGGATCTCTTCAACCAGTTCCTGCAGCAGCCCCGAAGGAAATTTTTCTTCGGTTCCCATGAAGGCTTGAATATGGGAGGGTGCCAAGCTATCACGCTGAAAGCGCGACGAGGTTTAATCATGCCAGCGAATATGATTCATATGGTGGAGACGACAGGCGTTTCTGTCGCCTATGGAGTTAACTTCATTTTCAAGAATCATCTTCGTCTGGCCGCTGATACCTTCAAGACAGAACGCGTTCAGAAAACAAAGTTCACTGAATGCTACCCTTCTTTCTCGTTCCTTGCGCTTACTCATATTGTGTCTCGAGTACAGTGAGTCGTTTAACATCTTTGAAAGTTTAACATCATGTTAAAGAGTCAACTGTGAAAATCTGTGGTTGAAGTTTATAATAATGTAACCTCAAAATCAATAACTGGAAAAATATGACAAAATCTATTTTTTTTTGAAATTTTTGAATTTGTTTACAGAGATGGATCCGACGCAAATGTCGATGAGCTCGCGGCAATTTTTGACGTGTTTCAAATTCTGAAAAAACACGACTCATCGTTTGCACAACATGTTTCCCTAGTAAAAGACAACGTACGTACAAATTATGCTCAAGTTGAAATATTGAATATTTTTCACACAATTTATAGTATAAAGTTGAATATATTTTTTGATGTCATCCAGTATTGTTTTCCAGGATAAATTACTTGCAACTGGAAACTCTTCGAACCTGGGTAACAACTTCTCTAAAGTTGAACTTTTGGAAAAGCGAATCGAACTCATGATGATGATGAGGCAACATGATTGTGTCCTAGTCAGTCCAGCCCCAAGTCCAAACAAAAAGTTAAAGGCAAATCCTTCAACCTGACAGCCGTTTATGCCAACCACTGAATATTGCTCGAAAAAATCTTCTGCTCCCTAGCGACCGCATTTAACGTGTTATTTTTCTCTCGATTATTCGAACATGAAACAATAATATTCGATGTGGAGTCCACTTTCTTCCAAATTCTGTGTAAATACGCCTTTTCAACTCCTTCGCGGCGCGCAGTTATCACTGTGAGTGACCGTCAAAGTGCCTTTATGATGATAATTTATAACTTACGTCATTGAATGACGTTATGATGATGATTATGATTATACTGTAATTTTTTTTCAGTACTGCTTGTACTGACACTGTCAAAAAAACATAGCTTAAAGCTCTTACTATGAGCCTCATGAGAAACATTTCCAATTGAAGTGTTTGCAAACAATTTGTTTTCTTTTCATTTAATAGAGAGAAAAAATTGATTGCCAATTTTCGGATTTGAAAAAAGTTACATTGTCAAGGTTTGAAGATTATGAAACTTTAATTGATCACATTCACGCGAAAACACTGAAACTTTGAACTAGTTGAACTAATAAAAATAATGGGGTTTTGACTGTTCTAAGTTGTGTGAAAAAAGAGTCCGGTAGTCTTCTTCACTTGCGTAGTGGCCTGTGCACGTTTGAACGTTGCATCGTAAGTTGAAACTTGTGAATTCACGGTGTTCTGTAATCCTTAAATACTTTATAAGTGTATCATGACCATTGTCTTTTTGTGCGGGCAATACATCCCACCTGCTACCCAACACAGAATCCCAAGATTTGTGGCAGCCTCGAATTCCTTCGGATATTGCTGCACTAAACTTGACCACTTTGGGATTCTGTCGAAAAACCCATTATTTGTCTTGTTAGTTTGGTCACGGGTCCAAGATTGAAAGTGATGGAGTTTTTGTCCCTAGCCAGTCCAACATCACGTTTCAAGGCGGAAAACACCGCAAACGATAAATTGATTGGATGTTCAATTGCATTGAAGTCACACGTTTCATGCTGAAATGTTACAAAATTAGTCACGTGCCAAAATCCTGTACTTTTGAATAAAAGTATTTGAGTTTTTGAAAACGATAAAAATTGTAGGCATTAGCCTGTTTTCACGTGCCAAAATCCTGTACTTTTGAACAAAGCATTTCAGTTTTTGAAAACGATAAAAAAAATTGTAGGCATTAGCCTGTGATAAAAATTGGCAATGTTTTGTCATTTGACACTGGATTCCGGGCCTTATGGCTAAGGGTTTGAACATGAATTCCTAGTTCGTTTCTCAGTCGTAAGCATTGTTAAATTCCATGGAATCCGGGACGTGACAAATTCGGAATGTTTCAAATGAAAATTGTAGGCCTTAGCCTGTGATAAAAAATGGCAATGTTTTGTCATTTGACACTGGATTCCGGGCCTTATGGCTAAAGGTTTGAACATGAATTCCTAGTTTTATTTCTCAGTCGTAAGCATTGTTAAATTTCATGGAATCGGGGACAATAAAAATTCGGAATGTTTCATTAAAAAAACTTTACCTTGAGGTAGTCTTCACAAGCTAGCTGAACCAAGAGTGCAGGCATCCTTATAGAAATGTCCTCGTTATTTATGCATGGCAACTGTGCAAAGGCCTTTTTGTCCTTCATTCAAACTCCAAGCTGTCTACTCTGCAATTTTCCCCTCCATAGAAAGCAGTTGATCCAACCTGAGAAACAAAGAATTGAATTTTGATACAAAATATTTTGATCGGGCGCTGAGACATATATTCCTAACTTTATGACATCTGAAAAAATTGCGGCACACACTTCCAATGCTTGTAATTATTTTGTTAACAAACCTTGAGGACACCGCTGGAACAAGGGACAAAGGTCAAAGGCACTATGTCTTCTGTGGCTTCGAGAAGTGTCAGCATGTCAATTTCTTTTTCGTCTTTTTTAGCTCTTTTTGTAGGATTACGTTGATGATCCTGAACCTCACATGGCTCCAAAATTAAAGTAGCCGTGTCACAAAAAGATGTCTGAAACAATTCACGATTTCAAACAGATTATGAATGAAGTTAAAATATATTTTTCAATTTCAGCTATTCAAAAAAACTTCTTTTGAAGTTGAACTTCTTTCCGAGTGATGTTTTGAAAGATGTTTTTCAAAGCGAATAAGTACCTCAGATGTAAGCGTATCTTCAAAGAGCCCTTGATTTCGAAGTTGATTGTATTTTACAACCAATATGTTAGCCTCTGGTTCTTCTCGGGGGTTTTCATCGTGCTCGCTCCGAGTCCAAAATTCTCAATGTACATTCCCGTTTGAAAGGATCGTTGTACAGTACAACCCCTGTCATCAGAATGCATTTGTCAACGCAATCTGTTTCACAAGCAGCACAGAAAAAAACATCTGTATTGCGAGTTAAGCGTCTTGGGTTAAACAGAAGTGGATCTTTTTTGTTTCTTCTTTTAGCCCTATCTGGCTCTTCAACAACTTTGATTGTCTTTCTTATTTTCCAATGTTTCATCCTCCGATTGTCGCGATGGTCTTCTGGAATTGTTATCTGTACGGGTGGACCCTTCCATTCAGTCCATTTGACACTCACACCCCAGTTACTAATGAAACCCAGTATTCTAGCGGCTTCCCAAATGTACGTCACTTCATCAAGAACTTGCACTTCTTCTTTTTCCTTGAACAATGATGGAAGCATCTTGTATGAGCGATTTTATCTAAATGAATAATATTTAGTACAATCATTGTACTCATGATGAGTAATTGTCATGATGAGTATATTTTTTAACAACCATTTTAAACCTTTATGTTTAACCGCATAAAACGACTATTAAAACGATAATTGAAGTTCAATTGGTGTTCAATTGGTACTCAAATTGGTTGTGATAATATGCCATATTATACTATCTTATATTATTGCAGTAATTCAGCAAATAAGAGTCAATTATACACTGTATAATATAATATAGTATAATATGGCATATTATCACAACCAATTTGAGTACCAATTGAACACCAATTGAACTTCAATTATTGAAAAATACTATTATTAGTAAGTTGTTAGTAACACCCTTCGATTCTGCAATCATTTCTAGTCACTTCTCATTTCATTCCAAGTTTCGTTAACCTGAACTATGGACTCCGAACTTCCTGCTGTGAATACTGCGCAACTTGAAACTCCTGTTTTCCATAGAGATCATAATGAACCTCCATCTAGTCAACAGTCTGTTACTAACAGATGTAGTACATCTCGGAGTTTCGACCAAAATTTTGCACAGCACCCATCTGTGGAAGTTCCTTTAGGAACCCCCATCCGACCTATGCCCTATGCTGAACCTTGTACAATTATTACAGATGTTAATCATAATGACAATACTTACCACACATTGGAGACTCCGCAGCAAGTGTCTTCTCGAAGTGAAGGGTATTCAAACTTCATTAGCCCAATGCCAGTGGTGTACCCACACTTTGATCGCGCGTTTTTTCATAGAAATCAAATTGCCAGCCAGCCCACTGATCATCATGATGATTACACTGCCAATGGAACAGAACTCAGTCGTTTTTTTTCTCAACCTTCAGAATCAACTCCTTCAAACCAGCATTCATCAACAACTTTGTCATGGGAAATACCTCTGTTCACGCCGCAGTCGGCGACTGCCACTCAGGCTGGCAGTTCAAGTACAGAGCCTCCGACTGATTCTTCATCTGAGAATATGGCAAAACGAGTTATTCCAACGAACAATGACTCGCAAACCGAGGTAAGGCTCCTTTTGTTTTGAAACAAAAAGCATTTTTGCTGCTCAAACCGTGAAGAGTTGGAAACTTTCAGCTAATGTTTTTGTTCACTTTTGTAGTTCAACTAAAAGTTTTTGTTTTGAGTTTAGATAGCTGCAAAACTTGCACGCGTTCAAGAACAAATTGAAGCTGATTCGTCCAAAGACGACCAAAATGAACATTGCGAGAGGCAAGAAATCGAAACACTTGTTAAAGAGCACTTGGATGCTTTCCAAGAATCGGGTTTTTTAACCCATAAACAACCTGTTTCGTTATTTCAACTTGTGACAGCCTTCTTATACTGTTATGTCGTTGCCATCAATGCTAGAAAAAACCATAAGCTGCATGTCTGTTCATGCAGTTGCACAAGCGTTTGTGGTATTGTCAGATGAGGACGATACTTGTATAACGGTTTCAATTGAACCAAGTGAAAGTGAGTCATCTTGAATTTCTTCCGTATAACTTTTTTTTCAAAATTGTGAAACTGTTTGTTTAGTGTCTACTGAACGTTCGAATCACATTTTGCCGCGATGGCTCGTACAGGGTTTGAAACTTTATCATACTGAAGTTCGACCACGTTTCTTACCTCAGAGTGTCCCGGAAGAAAAGATTTCTTTCACCCGATCTTTCCCTGAGCAACCAATCCAAGTCAAAACAGAACTTTTTTTTGTGAACTCCAGTGGAAACACCAAGTTTCGTGTGAATAGAATTGACGCCACAGTTTCTGACATGGTACGTTTCAACTTTTAACTTATAAGTCTGTGGAAGTTGAACTTCCTAATATGATTTGAACACAACGAGGAATTCGTTCTAGAAGGATCTGTTTAGATTTCTGCTCAAATGGAGCCTGCTAAGCGACCCAAGACATTGCTCGATCGTCAAGTGGCAAAATTCATGCCTTTGTCAAAAGATCCTGCCTTTCAACTGGTGAAACACAAAATGCAGGAAATTCACAAGGTACTACTTTGATTTTCCAAGAATTTTTTTAATTTAAAAAACTTTTCGACTCGGAAACTTTCGGAAAGTTTCGACTGTTTCAGCTGATTTGTACTTCACAGTTTTTTTTTACAGTATCACAATTTATCAATTGGATGTATAAAACAATACGCTCACGTTTTTCCAGATTGTCAATCACACCTACAAAGATGTTGAAAAAGCTGTGCGATGTAGACAAGATCAACAAAGATACATTAGACAGACAATTAGAGCACAAGCTTTTGTGAAACAGTATCCAAACTTTGTTGTATCGGAGACGCGCGTGTCGGGTTTTTTCCGGCGAAACAAATGGGAAACTCATCGCGACCTAAAGAAAGTCATGTCCCAAATCGCCATGCTGCAGAAAGAGAAAAGAAAGCGACAACAAAAGCCGCTTTCTGATTCCAGCGGCATTAGTTATAAAGGCACTGGAAACTTTCTTTCATTGGAAGCACAAACGCTTCTGGCCCACAGATGTGATACGCAAGAATGGGTTGGCATTTGTGATGTTGTTTTCCCTACCTTCGAAAGAGGTAATCTTGCGTTTCTTGAAAACGTTGACGACAAGTTTCCAAAACTTTCAAAAGTTTCTTTTTCAAAAAAATTTCTTTTTTGATTCAAACGTTATAGTTTAAAGTTTTAAAAAGTCATAAAGTTTTCAACCAATACAGTTTTTTGAATTCCATTCAAAAATGCCATGTAACAGTGTTACATATTATAGAGTAAACTTTAAATGTTGAACATTTTCTGATTCAGGCGTTGTCAGCACACAGGCCTTCCAGAAAGATGATATTATCATGGACTACCATGGGGTTGCTGTGACAGATAAAACATATCAAGATTTGATAAGGAAACGTTCTGTTCCGACTGAATTTGTGCTGGAAATTGGCGCGCCTGTGAAGCGTTTCATCGATGCTTCTTCAGAAGTGTGTGTTGAACATCCAACCAACCGCTGTCTTGGTCGACTGGCTAATCACAGCACGCTAAACTCCAAGAAGAATTTGGATGCGAATATGAAGATCATAGAAGTTGTTCTTAATGCCTTCGATCCGCCAAAACGATTAGCTGTATTCAAAGCCCGAAGAAACATTGAGCCTTTCGAACAGCTACGATACGATTATGGCGATAAAGTTGCTCGATACATGTTCAACATGTGAAGTTCACAAGCTCAGCTTTTTTACCTTAGAATTTTTTCAAGTTGTGTTACACCCATTCAATGGAAGTTCCATATATTTTATGTTCAACATCCTGTTTGTTACATACGTGTAGTTACTACTAGTAGTAGTTCAAACATTTGAACCCACAACTTTTTTCATCGAAGTACATGTACAGTATTTCGGCACGCTCGAAATTACTAATTACTTAGTAACTAATTAGTTAGTAGTTATAACTAAGTTTGATCAAACGATTGTACCCACAACTTTTTTCATCGGAATACAGTATTTTAGCACGTATATTATAGTTGCAGTTATAATAACTTGTAGGACAAACTAAACAAAAAAGATGGAATAAAATTGCTTAAAAACTGTAAACTTCTGCCAGATTAATTCAAAAATATAAAAGTCTTGGATTCCATGCCATTTTTCTCACTGGATTCCAACGTCTTGGATTCCATGGTTATAGTGTATTGAATTTATCAACTATTTGTTTAGCAACTATTTGTTTAGTGGTTGAGTAAAAATGGCTCGGATTCCGGGACCATGTCCTGGATTCCGAATTCAAGTAATTGTTCGCTATACCATGGATTCCGGGATTTTGCCAATTTTCGGTGGTTTAATTGATTGTCCCGGATTCCGGGATTTTGCGTATATGCCTGTTCGTGCCGCCATGCGAGTATTTGAACGCGGAATCCATGGCATGTGCATGTTATATCATTTGAATTCGGAATCCATGTACACTAATAGTCAAATCTGACTATTGAAATAACACGGATTGGCGACGTAATGAGGGATGCTACGGCAATGGCCACAGCCTTTGAACCCTTAAACAGGTCTCTGGAGACATTCCTTACAAGGCTATCCAGAACCAATGAACGCAGTGAAAAGTCCAGAAGGGTCTTTAAGAAACCAAGGTGCTATAAAGACGAATCTGATGGCTGTATTGATACCTGGATAGAGGTAATGAAACTGCATTTCGAGGAGGAAGACTTGTCGGAAAGACAAGAGCGCAGTGCACTCACCAGCATCTTGGAAGGGACAGCCCTGAACTGTGTCATGGCCAAGAAGCAATATCAGCGTGACACAGCCGAGAAGATCTTCGAAATCTTGTTAAACCGTTTTGGATCAGGGGTGCAGGGGCACCAAGCAATGATGCGCTTCGAGAAACGGAGGCAGCGAGAAGATGAAACGATAGACAAGTTTCTCGATGGCTTGGAAATGCTGAGAAGACGCAGCCAACCGGATGAGTCAAACCGAAGGATGAACCTGGCGGTAGCCTCAAAATTCATCGATGGTGTGAAAAATGAAGAACTTCGAACAATGCTAGCAACGCATTACACACCACTATAAATGAATGCGCCAACACCAGAGGAGTTGAGGCTAAAGTCAAAAGAGTATCTCTTGTTGAAACCTCCTTCGAGGTCTGGATACTACAAGAACAATTATGGTAATTTTAACAGCGGACCAGCAAACCAAGGGAACAATTGGTATAAACCGAGGGACAAGATATGGACAAGAGACGCTCTTGTGCCAATTGCAGTTCAACGGACCATCATGTGTCAGCATGCCAAACTTACAAACAAGGCATGAAAGCAATAGGCTTTAGCCTTGTGGACGAAGATGCGTCCGAATTGGACCATGAGGATTTCATGAGAGGAGTAATTGCGAAATTCGGCCCGAGGTGTTTCTTTTGCAACTTGGAAGGTCATTTTAAATCAGATTGTCCGCCGCCAATCGAGGAGCAATCTACGTAGCCGGAAGAACACCAATAACGGTCTTCCACATGGGAGGACGGGATCTTTGGATGAGCTTCCTGGTTGTAGAGAATTTGGACGACGCCGACCAATTCATCTTGGGCAGAGACTTTTGTCAGGAATTTTGACGTGATGATTGACTTGAACAATGGTCTGATACGGATTAGAAACCCGGACCGGAAGTATGTTAAGAAACCAAATAATAGGATAATAATAGACGAAAACAAGGTACCAATTTTTTTAGACAGAAAAGTAAAATTACAGCCAGGACAAGCTGTTGTGGCAATTTTTGGAATGAGAAGTTTAAATTCATTAAGCGATAGTAAACAGGTTTGCTTAGTACCGAATCCAAATAGTCAGAGTTCGGTGATTTTAGGCCGGAGCTTCTCGGTAACGCGAAACGGACTGTGTGTCAGTGTGTTGGTGAACACATTGGACACCACGGTTTCAATCCAGCGTGGAAAGAAGCTTGGTTACGTTTTGCCGATGAGGACCGACTATGAGGAGACACAAAACTTGAGGAAACATAAGGTGAAAGACCGTCCTTATCATGCCAATAAAGATGAAATTTTAAAGAGGATCAATGAATTAAAATCTATTAATAAATTGTTTTCAATGAAATCCGAATCGGACGACAGCTTATCAAGCTGCTCGAACTTTCCGGAACGCCCCTCGTCATATGAACTAGATTCTGACAAACCGGTTTTGCCAGAAATAGAACATTTAAAAGGGAAAATAGTTGAGGGAGATTTCGAAAAATTGCGGGACGTTTTAAATCGGAACGCAGATGTATTTTCGAAACATAAAGCAGATATCGGTTGCTGTAACATCGTCGAACACGAATTTGAACTGGAAGAAGGTGCCGTTCCGCACAGAGAGGGCGCCAGACGAATGACGCCACACAAATCGGAAGCGTGCCGAGCGGAAATAGAAATGTTGCTTGAATACGAGATGATAGAACCCTCGAAATCGCCAGGGGCTTGCGGGGTGGTAATGGCGAAAAAGAAAGGGGCAGCTTAGATTTCGTTACTTGAACGCGGTTACAATAGAGGATGCGTACCCGATACCGCGAATAGACGAGAGCCTCTCTAAGCTTGGTGATGCCAAGTTCTTCACCACGTTGGACTGGGGTTCTGCCTTCTGGCAGGTACCTCTGCCGAAGAAGGATAGAGAGAGAACCGGATTCGCGTGCGAATTGGGATTGTACCAATGGAAGAGGATGCCCTTCGGCTTGTGCAATGGAACGGCAACTTTTCAAAGACTGATGGCACAGGCTTTGACAGGAGTGACCAAAAAGTACGGGAATCTCGTGATGTGTTACGTGGATGACGTAGTCATAGCGACACGGACCCTGGAGGACCACATTGATCGGCTCGATGAGGTCTTTGGATGTATGAAAAGAGCAGGCTTGAAATGCAAACCATCAAAATGTGACATCCTTGGGGATTCGATTAAATACCTGGGAAGAATGGTGAACAGGCATGGTGTGAGGCCGGATTCGGAAGCAGTAGAGGCTGTGTTGACATGGAAGGCTCCGAGAACGGACACACAGCTAATGAGCTTCCTAGGGTTTGCCAATTATTACCGTGAATTCATCAAAGGATATGCGGACAAGGTGTATCCAATGCAGAAGCTGATGCGCAACAAAGGAAAGAAGTTCGAGTGGAACGATGAAGCACAGGTTGCCTTCGAGAACAAAAAGCGGGAACTAAGCGAAGCGCCAGTACTAGGCATGCCTACAGAAGATGGCATGTATGTTCTTGACACAGACGCGTCGGTAGTAGCCATCTCAGGAATATTGCATCAGGAACAAGAATGGAATGGAAGAACGGTTCTTTGTCCCATTGCATATGGCAGCAAAGTCTTGAGCGACACTGAGATGAAATATGGTGCACCAAAAGCAGAAATGTTTGCGGTAGTCACGTTCGTGGAAAAGTACCGTGCATACTTGGGGAGCGCTCCCTTCAAGTTACGCATGGACAACAGAGCGTTATCCTGGTTGAAGACCTACTCGATGTATCAGAGTTATATTGGTAGATGGATAGTAAGATTGGATGGCTACCATATGATAATCGAGCATAAGATGCGTGACAAACACCAGAATGCTGACAGCCTCAGTAAGAAAACTGAGTTCTATGAAAGATTGGAGCAAAGGCAAGCCAATCAAGCATAAATAAACGAGATGGTTAGATAAGTCTGGACATCCAATTCCAGGGCATCCTGAGTTACCTGTCGAGAAAGCAGCCGAGATAAAAATCCTATCCAAAAGGGACCCGGTGCCCTTGGATCTGTTGCTGCGCTCAAACCTGGTCCAGCAGGAACTCTCTCGCATGAACACAAACAGCCTCTCGTTACTGGACAAAAAGGTGCAGGTCACACCGCAAGTGATGCGGATGCTGGGTAGATTGTTAGAGAGAGAGAAGTGACCAGAGATGACCCCGAGTGGGCAGCAGCCATAGCATCACTGACGGTCAGTGAGAAGGTGAAGATCATGCCATCAATACGACAACATAAAGACAACGAGAGGGAATAGTTCAGCAACTGTTGTCCTCAATACCCCAAGAAGTCTTAGTGAGTACTTCATACGGTCGGAAAGAGCCTGATAACGATACGCAAAGAAAAATCGTTACCTTTGAGGACCAAGATGGAGAAGGCGAGAAAGTTGAACGAGAACTGGAGCAAGATTATATGTCCGGGGAGACAAATGGTAAGTTAAACCGGCGAGTTCGAGATCAACCTCCGGGACAAGGAAGTATGTCCGGGGAGTCTGAGTTGGATGAAAAAGTCCATGACAAAAAAAACAGGACCTAAGGAACAAAGTTTTGTCCGGGGAGTTTAGGTGGATGCGGAGAAGGTACGAACCTGATCTGAAGGAGGGTGCGGACTCCAATACAGACTCTTCAATGGATGGCAGTTCCAGAAATTCAAGTATGGACACATACTCAGACAGGAACTCGAGCTCGGGATCAGAACTGTCAGAATTAGCGATCCACACACTGCTAGTGGAAACTCGCGCAAGGGATCTGGATAGAGAAGTGTACCAAGACCCTGACAGTCATCGCTACCTCATACCAAGCGAAAGGATCTTTGACAACGCAGCGGATGATTTGGAAACGATAGCAGTATCCAAGCGGTCGATGAGTCTGTTGCCGCAAAAAGAGGTAGTCAGGACTGATCTTCAACCGTTCAAACAAGAGACACAACCATTAGCAAAGATTTGGTGCGTAAAGATGGAGGAGGACACCCACCAGCCCAATGAGATGAATTGTCAAATGAGGGTCATGACGACATACTTGAAGGCAAGATACAGACTCTCTGACCAACTAAGGGCGCAAAGAAATGACCGCATGACAAGTAACCTGAAAAAGTGGATAGAAATTGATGCACCAGACAAATGTGACCTAGAAGAAGACAGTTATAGGATCCTGAGACAATACTTCATGCAGAAGGAGGGGAGATTATATCTCAACAAGGACGGGATCGTGGCTTGCAACAGAAGAGAAGAAGACAAAGTCCTATACAAGTATAACGCGATAGTGTTACCGCAACTCTATCAGACAGAACTATTATTCAGGTCACATGATGAGATGGGCCATCAGGGGATCGACAAAGTATATCAGAGGATCCTGAAGCGCTTTGAGTGGCCTGGGATGAAAAAGGCATGCGAGAAATGGGTAACAGCATGTCTGTCATGCCAACAGGTCAAGGATCCAAGGAAACTGCGATTTCCTTTACAATCGATCGAGTCGTCTGAATTCAACGAGGTGGTGCAAATAGATCACCAAAAGATATGCATGACAGACAATGGTTATAATCAGGTGCTGGTCATGATAGATCATTTTACGAAGTATGCAGAGGCCGTGCCCTGCATAACTGCCTCAGCGGAAGAGACATGCGACCACCTGATCAATACGTGGATAGCAAGACATGGTTGTCCGATGACGTTTCAATCGGATAATAGAACAGCTTTCGTAGGAGAGCTTACGAAAGAGCTAATGAGACGCTCACAGGTCGCTCAGGCTCACTCCACGACATACCACCCTCAGACGAATGGCTTAGTGGAAAGACAGAATAGGACTTTAGTGTCGATGCTGAGAGTATATTGTTCCAGGTACATGCCCGATTGGGACAGATACCTTCCACAGGTGATGGGAGCATATAACAGCACGCAACACTCCACCACCGGAGTCAGTCCACACATGATGCTAACTGGACACGAAAAGTCTTTACCCTTAACCTTCTTCTATCCAGAGTATGAGTGAAAGAAAACGTCTCCGCAGGTTTACGTAAGGGATTTGATTAGACGTCAACAGGAGTTGAACGATTTGTGCAGACGAAATACTCAGCAAGCACAGGCAAGACAGAGAAAAAAATTCGACAAGAAAGCAGCTGGTGCAAAGGCTTACTTGGTGGGAGACTATGTATGGGTATTCCAGAACGTTATACCACCGAAAGGGACAAAAAAGCTACTAAAGAAGTGGAGGGGACCCTTCATGATTACAGAAGTGCACCAGGAGGGACGTTTTTATAGACTGAGTACTGGCCGAGCCGCCCATTATGAGAATATTAAGCCACACAATCCATCGACAGAAGATTTGTATATACCCGCAGACATAGAAGAACGGGTTTATCTGATGATGGATCCTGCTTGTGAAGTCAACGAGAAAGGCACCAGGGAGAAGAACGATGGAAACGAAGTCGTAGAGGAGGGAACAAATACACCACTGGACCTGGATCCAAATGAGGTGATCGAAGCGGATGATGAAACCTTAACTTATGCAGACGAAGATTGGCAGGATCCCGAACAAACAGAGTTTCCCAAAAATTTGGAATCAGATCTCGTTTGAAGACCCGACAAGGCGACGGGAGAAGACCTAGAAAGAAATACAACCGTTACGGTGACGACTTTGTAGTAGATAGGATAGATCTGAAAAAGATAGTGGAAGAAATGCTGGGTCTAGAAAGCATAACAGTCTCACAAGACATTGACATAGTAGATGATCACGACCAGGAATGGATCTAGGACAGGTCGAAACTCAAAGTAGATTTCGACGAGGAGCAATCGGAGTCCTACGGAGATGATCTCACAAATCTGCGAGTCTTGGAGTGGCTGAACGAAATGACATCAGACCCTAAAGAGACCAGTGTCTTGATTCAAGACGTAGATCGTGAAAGCGCGAATTACATCAAGACCGAACGAGATGATCCTTCCTGGGCTGCCCAGGAAAGACAACTACTCATTCCGGCTTCTAACCTCGACTTGATATCCGGTATGCGATCGACGGGGACGTCGAAGGGTATTTTTGTCCGGGGAGCGGGGGTAGGACTTACCCACACTGAAAACCTGATAATAAAAAAATTGAGAATAGCAAGAGAAACAGGAGATTTAGAAGCGGAAACAGGCGAAGAACCTAAGAAAACTGACATAGGGAGGGTAGTTGAGTCATACTTTAACTTACCAAATGAGTATTCAAGTAGCATAATATTAACAGACAGTGATTTCATACTCACAAACAGAACATGTGCGATAGCAATCACAGCAGACATGAGTTTTAGGACAGCCTTAGCGGCAGATTTTAAGAGAGAATACAAAAACGTGGAATTCCTTTGGAAGCAACGACCAGGAGTAGGGGGCGTAGCAGCCTTACCTCCGGCGGCATCACAAAGACCGGGAAAATACCTTTGCTTCTTGGTGACGAGGGCGATGGAGAAGCAGCACTTGGACCCAGAGAACCTAGTCTTGTCCTTGACGAGGTTAAGAGATTTCCTCTTGGAAAGGGACGTGAAGGAGCTCTCGCTTCCAGTGTGTGATCCGAACAGAGGACGACTGCATCCTAGGGAACTGTACGCGCTTGTACACGTGATATTCTCTGATACTAATATACAAGTATACCTGCATAAGAAATTTTATTTAAGTATAGGCTGAGTGACGTGTAGGAAGGTGATAGGCTAAAGACTAATTTATGTGTTATGTTATTATAATGTGTTATGTTATTAAGATCTTGGGTATTTATTTTAGGATAAATATATTTTCATCTGAACTGTTTTTAAGCAAATTTTAGCATTTTTTGCTATATAGACAGTATCGGAGGCAGTGACGAGAGATGAACCCGCCGGTGGATACATGGAGACGTTGGAGTACCGAAACTCGGCTAGAGTGTATGTGATGGCTTTGGAAGACAAGAGTGCCATGGAAGGTTATCTGGAGGCAATGTTGCAAGGCACCACCCTCAAGCAGAAAGCGTACGGGACCTTAGCGTTGTCTGAGATACAGGCAGAAACGATGGAGCAGTTGGTGAGCCTTCCATGGAAAGCAGTGGTGTTACGGTATTTCGAAGAAGAAATGAGGACTGCGCCAAGAATACACGCTCTCATGGCAATACCTTACGTAAGAACAGAGTTACAACTGAGGTTTGCATGGTGCCTGATGGGACTGACTCGCGAGGAGTACGTTTCGGAAGAAAGAAAGAGGTCAAAAGAAGAAAAGGTTTTCCTTATGGCGAAGCTGAGGGATCTGATGATCCAAGAGGGAGCAGCAGTAGCCTGTGCGAAGCGGAGAGACGCTCTCTGTTTCATTCGATTCATGATAGAACAGATCTCAGTACCAGCATTGAACACCTGTGTCAAGATGCTGAGGGAGGGCGATGAGCGAGCAAAAGCCTTACTTTTGCTAGCACTGCTGGATATGCATCAAAGCAAACCGATGAGGGTGAATATGAAAGAACCCGAGGAGTTAGAGCCCATGAGAAAGATAGACGAAATCAGGAGATTCTTAAACAAGGAGCTGAGACTCACTAAAGAATCTATGGGGTCACTGCCGAAGTCCAGTGAATACTGTGGACCAATTAAGAAGAAGTCGTACAGCTACGTATCCGGAGTCATAGGGATAGCGTATAACCCGTTCCTGAGTAAAGACATACGCGATTGCTTCTTCGATTACGAGCAGGCAGTGTTGCTAAGATTCTGGATGTCGAGAATTGTGACGATTAAGAGCGCTACCAATCCTCCGAATAAATTGGGATTGATCTTGGAAGAAGATGTGACTGCACCTTCCGTACCAAAATCCAACAAAAGAGTGGAGTTTGGGTTGGGTTTCTCAGATGAATTGCTGAGAACGAGCTTGATGGTGGTGTGGGAATTAATGAGGCCATCATGGTGTCCTAGTCCCAACGCTGACTCGATACTAAGAGCGACACAAGACGTGCAGAGGGAACTGAATGCAGACTGTAACCTGCGTGACCTTAACATCATATATAATGTGATGACAACGGCCTCTAGGAGCAACGGGGAAGACAAAGTGGAGTTGCCTGGCTGGGGACCAGAAGACTGGGTCAAATCTGGTAGCTGTCTGGCGGAAATCTGTGGACTGGAGGGTCACGTTTGTGGAGGTCTGGACTGTGTGAAGACCCTAGAGAAAAAACACAAGCTATTTACGGTATTGTTTGGAAACGTCGTGATGAAAGCAAGAACGGAAACAAAACTGATAGCGGATTGTCATAGAGGAACCGAGGTGAATCTAGTGACTGCACTAGGATTCTACAGCATGTTTAGTTCTTTAGAGTCACTATTGAATCTAGAACAGAAACATGAGATGGTCACAGCCATCAGTGTAGAGGTGTTCCCAGGAGTTCTGCAAACTGAGCAAAAGTACTTAGGAAAATGGAGGGAAGCGATTGAGGCGGAAATGAACCTCAGACACAGTGAGACTTATTGTAGACCATCAGGAGCACGATATTTGGTGGGTTCGACATTGGCTCGAATGTGCAAGAGCAGATACTCGGTACATTTCGTAGCTGTGGATGTAAAGAGTACGAGAACGATCGTGGATCAAGCCTTCTCGGTGCCGAAGTGTGTGAGACTGGCAAGAATGTCCGAGAAATCTTACGAGTTGCTATCTAAGATGCTCTCAGCAGTTCCAGAGAGAACCAAGGAAGAGTTGGAATCGATACTGGGAAAGAAGTTCATGGGATACGTGAGCGGGAACTTCAGTGACTTTGAGAGACAGAAACAGAGAGGATCAACTGTTACAGATTACAATACAGTAGACGAAAACGATGAAGTCCACCGAGTGATGATGGAAGTGGAACCATTACTAGAAGCTTCGGGAAAACGTAATTGGAGGAGCATCATGTTGACACATGATGAGTTTGCCTGCCACTGCTTGCTGCAGACTTGTTGGTATCCCAAGCGTAGTAATCTGATGTTGATCTGGGACTCTGGACAGCTGCTCTTCATGGATTTACCAGACTCATCACAGCCCATAATAATAGTGATCGTGGGAGTTATGATGGCGATACGATGGCTGGAGGCTCATGTGAAAGAAAACAATAAACAGGAGGCACCGACGAGAGAACAGTCGCGGAAATTAGATTGTCTAAAAGATTTAGATCTTTTTGAGACAATGTGCAAAGTTCTAAACATTCCGATGGAAGTGAAGAAGATATGGGCAAGAAAACGATTGATGCCATGGTTCAGAGCTAATATGACTCCATGGTTGTACGAATTTGCTAAGAAGCATATGTCGAAGCACGGCAGAGTGTACAGTGGATATCAGCTGGACATTGGAGCGGGAGCCTTCAAGCGAACTTTCGTGACTCATCGGAATGCAGTGACCACCGCTGTGGAAAGAATTTCCAGGACGAGTGAGCGTAGTGGAAATGAGAAGGCAGAGATGCTGAAAGAAGATTTGGAGAGAAACGTGACGTTGTGTCTCCACAACAGCTTCTGCAGGAACAGAGAATCTAACGTGGATCCCCTACCTTGTTGCAAACAGAGGGTAGAAGAGCAGAAGTGTTGGAGGACTGCTTCCAACAGCGTCAGGATAGCTAACGATGTGTTGGAGGACACAGAGACTGAAAGTGCAGAGTCAGTATCACAGGAGGAGGAGATGGAACATTGACAAATGGTCGAGAAAACAAGAGGCAAAAAGAAAGAGAATTAGAAGAATTTAGAAGTTTTAGAAATTCTAAACGACGGAAAAGAAGAAAACAAAGAAGTGATGAAGAAAAGTTAAAACTCAGAGTTGTTTTATGTGTGTGAAAAATTCAAGTGAGAAACCAAGTAACCAAGTTGTAATTGAAAACTGAAACATTTAGTTGAGTTTTGAACATTAAAGAATTTGTTGCATTTATAACTTTGCATTTTGATTTTTAGTGAAGTGGCTTTAGAGACACTTATTATTTATTTAGAAAGGCTTGAGTGAAAAGTATATTTAAATACTCCAGCCTGCATGATTGTTTTTAATCACTTAGGACGACTGATCACTTAGTGGTGACATGAAAGACTTGGGTAATCTCTTGAAGAGGGAGATTGTTGCATTGTTCTTTCTAACCACAGAGTTTCTTAGTTTTAATATTCAGGACAATAAACAAGCAAGATTTCCGAAGGGAAGGAGCATAGTAGAATAATTTTAGCTTGTTGGTTGGCAGGACTGCCCTGCAAACCAACATCTTTTAAATCTAGGAGAAAAAGTTTTTAATCAGGACATTGACATTGGAAGTCAGAAAAGATGTTTTTATCTTAGGTCATATCCTCAATGTGCAGATTAATGAAAGAATTTGAAGGCTATCGTGACGTAATATGATGCCATTCGTATTCTGCAGTGAGTCGATGTGACGCGGGTAAAAAAAATTTCGTGCATTTTGTAAATTCTGTTCGATGACACTGTACCTATTTTACGAACATTGCGAGATTCAATGAGGACATTGACCGGACTGTCCGGGGAGTGTGCGACATTCGACCAGAATGGATCAAAATGCAGATTCAGCAGATTCGGAGTTTTTAGCAGCGAACCTCCCGAGTTAGTGATTTTTAAGCAATTAACGACGTTATTGGAACGATTAGCAAAACGGTGAAGGTCGAGATATTCTGGTATTTTGAAACTTTAAATTTTCGAAGTGATGACGTAACAATTCTGAGAAACGTCAGAAACGGCCATTTTGGCAAGAAGTTGATGAAAAACACAACAACTTTAGTTGCGATAGCAAGAACCACGGAAATTGTGAGTGAAAAACGACAACAAATTGCAGAGTTAGCAGAGACAGCTCCGAGTTGCAACTATTGTGTCGCTACAATAGTTGCAAGGCAGTTGCTAACAACAGTGAGGAGTGGAAACCAGCCTTCCGGGTTGCGGAGAAATCAAGCTTAACGTGCTTGATTCAGTGGATTCGAGAATCCGGAAGGGTTTCGGGACTGAAACTTTTATCATCTTATATGAACTTTTAGCTTCCCTGTCATGTCCTGATTTGAATTTAATTAACATCTGAATTCATTTTGGTAAGGATGAGAAGCTAGGAGTTGGGGGAAAAGGGTTGATCCATCTTTGATGGAGATGATGATTTTTATCTACTGAACAAAAACAATAATAATTCAATAAATAATAGTAGCCCTGTTTTTAGGAGTGACCTCGTGGTCTGGGGATACTGAGACCCAGCCATGAGCTCACTATTTTGCATGTAATCTAGTTAATTTGAGCGTTCTGGTCGAAGCCGGAGAACAGTAACGTTTTTTTCGACCCGATGTTAGAAAGACCGCCGAAAGTACTGGCTTGGTAGAGACGGTTAAAAGCATGTAAAGCTCTTCTTAGACGTTAGCCAGTCGTCTTAGGACTTAGTTTGATTTTCCGTCGATATGTATCTTCCGGGCGAATGTTACATTAATGCTTATTCCTATCAAGTTAACCTAATAAAACCACTTATCGCCGAATGCAATTCCTAGCATATGCTCAGATAGTATTTTTTATCCCCTTTTGGGATCATAGACTGGCAACGAGAGAGAGGTCACCCCACTTTCAACCAGAGAATCCCTAAGTCGAGTCATGGTCAATACCAAGCTCTCTGGATTTTCGTGTTGCCTATCATAGGCCATAGTAACCAAGAAACACAAATATTTCCCTGTATCTGTGATGCAACGGGGTTCAGCGCTATCATCCTTCCACACCAGGCCTCTGTTTCCATAAAAACTCTTTATTCTTGTGCTCTCTCTTAAAGTCAGCCGCTAGTGCTGTTTTGAAGCTTACATCCGCGGTTATCGCTATAGCGCATGTACGTTCCGTGAGTCTGAAATCGCTGTCCGCTACGACGATGTTGTTTGAATATTGGTTCGGTAGGTCAAAATAAGATTCAAAGGTTCGTCCAAAAGTTGGTTTTTTAGCATTCTCGCCTTCCGTCTCCAGTTCCCCGGTTTCTCTTGCCGATTTCAATTTTTTAATGATCAGGTTTTTGGTGTGGGTGAGTCCTATCCCCACTCCCCGGACAAAAATATCCATCGACGTCCCCGTCGATCTCCCAAAATCTAGCAGACCGAGGTTGGATTGCGGGACGCTTAAAGGACCATCTGACTCGGTGTTGTCATGACTGACGTATTTGATGCCGTCTCTATCGACGTCCTGAATCGTCAAGATTGTCTCTTTAGGATCCACCGGCAGATCATGGAGCCATTCGAGCACTCGCAAGTTCATTAGTTCTTGTTCATGAGTCTGTTCTGCCTCTGGTTCGAACAATACTTCCGGTTCTGAACGATCGTCGATCCAATCCCGATCCATGTCATTCATCAACTCGATTTCTTTTGGCACCGCCACCTCATCCAGTCCTACTAGTGAGTCTATCTTATTACCTAACACTATCCTGTCTATGACGAAATCCTCGCCGTACGGGTTGTACTTCTTCTTGTTCCTTCCTCTCTTGCTCTGCCGTATTTTCATGGTGAGAGGAAAGTCAGGCTGTATTCCTTTGTCAATTTCAATTTTTTCTGGGCAGTCATAGTCTTCCTCGGCATAAGGTAGAGTTTCGTCGTCCACCTCTATTCGCTCGGTCAACTCTAGGTCCAGTGTTAGATCGCAATCATCCACCACCTCATTTCTGTCGTTTTTGTCGCGAGTGCCTCTTTCATTCACCTCACAAGCAGGAACCACTATCAAATAGTCTCCCTCTTGCATTTCCGCTGGGATGCACCAGTCCTCTGATGAGGCATTGTGCGGTATGATGTTTTCGTAATGAGCTGCTCTTCCAGTGCTCAATCGATAAAAACGACCTCCTTGGTGCACCTCTGTTATCTGAAATGGACCACGCCAGTTCTTTAATAATTTCTTAGATCCTTTTGGTGGAACCACTTCCTGAAATACCCAAATGTAGTCGCCAACTGAGTAGGCTTTTGCATCGGCTGTCCTTCTATCAAACCTCCTTTTTTGTCTAATTTGCGCCTGTTGCGTGTTTCTCCTGCATAAGTTATTGAGGTCCTGCTGTCTTCTAATGACATCCTGCACGTACGTTTGCGGTGCTGTTCTCGTCCCTTCATATTTAGGGTAGAAAAACGTCAACGGAAGCGCTTTTTCGTGACCCATTAGCATCATGTGCGGACTTATTCCCGTGATGGAAAGCTCTGTGCTGTTGTAAGCACCCATAACTTGCGGCAAGTGCTTGTCCCAGTCATCCATGTAGCGTGAGCAATAGACTCTCAACATGGATACCAGTGTGCGATTTTGCCTTTCAACTAAGCCATTCGTTTGTGGGTGATAGGTAGTCGAATGGGCCTGTGCCACCTGTGACCTCTTCATTAACTCCTTCGTGAGATCACCCACGAACGCTTTACCATTGTCCGATTGGAATGTGATGGGGCAGCCGTGCCTCGCTATCCACACATTTATCAAGTGGTCGCACGTCTCTTCTGCCGATGCTGTCATGCAGGGGACTGCCTTCGCATATTTCGTAAAATGATCGATCATTACCAGCACCTGATTTTAGCCCGTAGCTGTCATGCAGATCTTCTGAAGATCAATTTGCACCACTTCGTTGAATCCCAATGACTCTATTGACTGTAGGGGGAACCTTATCTTCCTGGGATCCTTCGCCTGTTGACATGACAGGCATGCGGCGATCAACTTCTCACAAGCCTTCTTCAAACCAGGCCATTCGAATCGTTTTTATATCCTGTTGTACACTTTGTCCACGCCTTGATGGCCCATCTGATCATGTGAACGAAAGAGCAGTTCTGTCTGGTACAACTGTGGTAACACTATCGAATTGTATTTGGCAAGGACCTTGTCCTCCTCTTTACGTTTACAGGCCACGATTCCGTCTTTGTTCAGGTACAATAAATCTTTCCTTTTCAGATAGAACTGTTTCAAGATCTTATAGCTGTCTTCTTCCAAATCTCTTTTGACAGGTGCTCCATTCTCGATCCATCTCTTCAGATTGCTCGTCATTCTATCATTTCGTTGAGCCCTTAGGAGATCCGACAGCCTGTACCTGGCTTTCAAATACGTCTTTACCACGTTAATTTGCCCCCTCATTATTTCCGGAGCATGTGCATCGTCCATCAGCTTAACACACCATATCTTCTTCAAGGGTGCTGCTTCCTGAACGGATGGCTCCAGATTACTACGGACGACTGTACCGTGTGGTAGTAAATTGGTTGTGGCGTTTCGCAACTGCTATCAGCTCGAGCTCATCCGCGGCATTGTCTACCACAGTGCCCTCTTCATCTGATGTGTACCTGTCCCTGTCTGGATCCTGATGCATTTCTCGGTCCAGCCCAGGCTGCTTCCAGTCTACCAACAAGGAATGAATACTTGACTGACGTTTATCGAAGTACTATGCACTACAAAGTGGCAGACATTTCAGGATTTGCTGTAGCCAAATTGGTGTGAGATCATTGTTTTGTGTGAAATAGCTGTCGTCAAAAAAGAAATCCAAGGAGACAAAGTGTTGATAAGCTTTGATTTTTTAAATTACCGCTTCAGAATACTAATGGTTACTCAAAAGCAAGTCTTTTTTATAGAAAACAAAGTCATTGACATAAAAATCAGAGAAAAAGGCATGATGCTAGCTTTTTCGATCCTGCTTGTGATCAAAGCGTGAATACGAAAGCATGATTCATTTTAAACATGTTTTAAAGAAAGGTCCAACTCTTAATAACACAATTAGTTGTAAATGAGTAATCACATAGATGCGTCAAAAAGCCACCGATAATGATGAGGCAATATCGCGATAAAGGAAACAATCAAAAGATCAAATCTATGTTAAAAAAAACTCAGTCTTAGTTGTTGAGCAAAGGGTTATTCTATGATAATAACTGTGGCGCTCCAAAATTTTGAAAGGAAAGCACTAGAAGAAACGAATAAGATTTTAACTGAAAAATAATGGCAAAATTTGACCAGATTGTTGTATCAAATTGAAGATTCATCCAAATGCATAATTTTTCAGTGGAAAAAGCAAAAAAAATTGAATGTTCAAAGTATAACCCCGAAGTCATATCAGGTTGATTTTGTATTCATAACTTGTCTTGGTTTGAAATCCATCTTTCTCAATTGAGTTTGCTCTAATTTGATTAACTGCTTTCCTTAAGAGCTGCAAATAATTTTTCAACTGCTATATTTGATGGTCAATCTGTTTTGTCCTTAAGTTTCACCCTTTTTTTAGGACCGCTTTAACGAATATTTTCAAATTTTTTTGTTTGCACAAAAAATCAAATAGCTTGATTCCTATCAATCTTTTTTCGTCAACAACCTTCGGGAAAGTTTATACGTTTCATATATTTTAATCTACAGTATAACGCGCGCGGTGAAAACTGATCTGTCACAGCCATGGAAAAACATGCACCAACTAGAAATTAATTCAATATCCGTTTTCATGAAGTGTCCGAAAAGAAAAACTTAAATCTCCTTTAAAACAAAAGTGCTGGAAAATTATTAATTTAACCCCATTAGGGGGTTTAAGTAAAAGTGTTAATTCTAACGGCACAATGAAAAACGAGGTGTTAATAGTGGTCATTTTTCGGGCAATCTATGGAAAAGAGCATGGAATAAGTTTTAGTTGGAGCATGTTTTTCCTTCTAAATTTTGCTCGTATTGGCTTGTTAACAAGTAAGTGATGTTATACAACTAATAATTGCAATCAATTGAACCTAATGCAAACAATATAATATCTAATATGTGGTATTGAAGAGAGCACCAGATATATTGGCAGTATAGCTCAGCTGTTAACGCGCGGTAAAGGATTTCCTTCAAAAATGCATGTTTAATTGTTGAATCGTGCAGAAAGGAAAGTTTTGCAATTCCGGCGGCCGCCATCTTTTTTTAGGTAAAAACGTATGATCAATTTTAATTTAAAATAATTAAAAATTACTCTAAGCCAAACGAAGGTAAAAGACGTGGAGAAATTACGAAACATTGAAAACTTTAAAAAATTGAAAAATGTTTGAATTTTTGACAGTTTCATTCTCCGTGTCTATATGAGATGGAAAGAACGTCTAGAACTGATGAAAAGAGCTTCGAGATTATACATAAACTTGAGAGAACCAAAATATTGAAATTGCAAAAAATCTTGAAAAGCAAGAACGAGGATGAAAACCGAAAGTGTTCCTTAATTTTGCTAGAGCCATTACTAAAGTTTGCATATACCACTTTTTATTATAAGTGAAGAAAACAATTTAAGTTTTCTAGATGACGTTTATGACGTATATTAAATTTTATTGTGCAAACAGAAATTTTGAAATTTTTCAATAAAGCGGGCCTAAAAAAAGGTAAAATTAGTGAGTTTGTGTTGGAAATTATTCGACAAAACGGAGTGGCAATCGAACAAAGCAAATGAACACTTAATGCAATTTTGGAGAAGTAGTTAATCAAATTAGAGCAAACTCAATCGGCAAAGATGAAGTACAAACCAAGACATGTTATGAATACAATTTCAACTTGATTTGACTTCGGGGTCATAATTTGAACAGTCATTTTTTTTGCTTTTTCCATTGAAAACTTCTACAAATGAAAAACGTTTCTAATTGAAACCACAATCTTTGCTAGTTTTGTTATTATCTTGTGGTTAAAATCAAATCATTTTTTTCTTTTCTACATTTTTTTTTCAAAAAGTTGAAGAGCAATCAGTTACTATCATAGATTAACCTTTTGCTGATCATCTTAGATCTAATTTTTTCAGCATACATCTGATCTTTTGACTCTTTCCCTGATCACGCTATTGCCTCAACATTATCGGTGGCAATTTGACCCAACTATGTGACTACAACTAATTGTGTTAATAAAATGGGTGGAACTTTCTTTCCAAACATGTTTAAGGTGAAACAGGCTTTTGTATTCACGCTTTAACCTCATGCAGTATCAAAAAAGATAGCATCATGCCGTCTCCTCTCATTTTTGTGTCGATTTTTTTCTTCTCTATAAAGTAGACTTGTTTTTAACAACCGTTAGTACTCTGAAACTATAACATAAAAATCAAAGCAGATCAAAATTCTTCCTGCCTCCTTTGATTCCTTTGTGAGAACAGCTATTTCACAATAAACAATGCCCTCACACCGTTTTGTCTGTAAGTGCCGTAAGTGGCTTCTTGTAGTCATATCAAGTTGATTTTGTATTCATAACTTGTCTTGGTTTGAGTTCCATCTTTCTCAATTGAGTTTGCTCTAATTTGATTAACTGCTTTCCTTAAGAGCTGCAAATAAGTTTTCAACTGCTATATTTGATGGTCAATCTGTTTTGTCCTTAAGTTTCACCCTTTTTTTAGGACCGCTTTAACGAATATTTTCAAATTTTTTGTTTGCACAAAAAATCAAATAGCTTGATTCCTATCCATCTTTTTTCGTCAACAACCTTCGGGAAAGTTTATACGTTTCATATATTTTAATCTACAGTATAACGCGCGCGGTGAAAACTGATCTGTCACAGCCATGGAAAAACAAGCACCAACTAGAACTTAATTCAATATCCGTTTTCATGAAGTGTCCGAAAAGAAAAACTTAAATCTCCTTTAAAACAAAAGTGCTAGAAAATTATTAATTTAACCCCACTAGGGGGTTTAAGTAAAAGTGTTAATTCTAACGGCACAACGAAAAACGAGGTGTTAAAAGTGGTCATTTTTCGGGCAATCTATGGAAAAGAGCATGGAATAAGTTTTAGTTGGAGCATGTTTTCCCTTCTAAATTTTGCTCGTATTGGCTTGTTAATAAGTAAATGATGTTATACAACTAATAATTGCAATCAATTGAACCTAATGCAAACAATATAATATCTAATATGTGGTATTGAAGAGAGCACCAGATATATTGGCAGTATAGCTCAGCTGTTAACGCGCGGTAAAGGATTTCCTTCAAAAATGCATGTTTAATTGTTGAATCGTGGAGAAAGGAAAGTTTTGCAATTCCGGCGGCCGCCATCTTTTTTTAGGTAAAAACGTATGATCAATTTTAATTTAAAATAATTAAAAATTACTCTAAGCCAAACGAAGGTAAAAGACGTGGAGAAATTACGAAACATTGAAAACTTTAAAAAATTGAAAAATGTTTGAATTTTCGACAGTTTAATTCTCCGTGTCTATATGAGATGGAAAGAACGTCTAGAACTGATGTAAAGAACTTCGAGATTATACATAAACTTGAGAGAACTAAAATATTGAAATTGCAAAAAGTCTTGAAAAGCAAGAACGAGGATGAAAACCGAAAGTGTTCCTTAATTTTGCTGGAGCCATTACTAAAGTTTGCATATACCACTTTTTATTATAAGTGAAGAAAACAATTTAAGTTTTCTAGATGACGTTTATGACGTATATTAAATTTTAGTGTGCAAACAGAAATTTTGAAATTTTTCAATAAAGCGGGCCTAAAAAAAGGTAAAAATAGTGAGTTTGTGTTGGAAATTATACGACAAAACGGAGTGGCAATCGAACAAAGCAAATGAACACTTAATGCAATTTTTGGAGAAGTAGTTAATCAAATTAGAGCAAACTCAATCGGCAAAGATGAAGTACAAACCAAGACATGTTATGAATACAAATTCAACTTGATTTGACTTCGGGGTCATAATTTGAACAGTCATTTTTTTTGCTTTTTCCATTGAAAACTTCTGCAAATGAAAAACGTTTCTAATTGAAACCACAATCTTTGCTAGTTTTGTTATTATCTTGTGGTTAAAATCAAATCATTTTTTTCTTTTCTACATTTTTTTTTTCAAAAGTTGAAGAGCAATCAGTTACTAACATAGATTAACCTTTTGCTGATCATCTTAGATCTAATTTTTTCAGCATACATCTGATCTTTTGACTCTTTCCCTGATCACGCTATTGCCTCAAGATTATCGGTGGCATTTTGACCCAACTATGTGACTACAACTAATTGTGTTAATAAAATGGGTGGAACTTTCTTTCAAAACATGTTTAAGGTGAAACAGGCTTTTGTATTCACGCTTTAACCTCATGCAGTATCAAAAAAGATAGCATCATGCCGTCTCCTCTCATTTTTGTGTCGATTTTTTTCTTCTCTACAAAGTAGACTTGTTTTTAACAACCGTTAGTACTCTGAAACTATAATATAAAAATCAAAGCAGATCAAAATTCTTCCTGCCTCCTTTGATTCCTTTGTGATAACAGCTATTTCACAATAAACAATGCCCTCACACCGTTTTGCCTATAAGTGTCGTAAGTGGCTTCTTGTAGTTCATTGCAAAACGATGAGCGTCAGTTAAAAAAAAATGACAAACATAAGAAAATAGGTCTGAAATAATTTGGAGACTGTACTTCGAGGAGTTAAAAAATTGAGCCTCGTTGCAGACAGACTTGCAATGCATTTTATAAAAAGTCGTAACATTTTTAGGCCTATAGCATTAAAAGCTTCATCATTTAACTAGATCCTAAAATTAAAAACGTGTCTGTCGACTATTTCTCTGATTACACGATAGCTGCAACTCTCTTGGTTCATAAAATTGTGTTTTAACCACTGAAAATTTGTGTTTTCAAATGATTCATCAACCACCTTTCAAGTATACCATACCTGTTTTTCACACTTTGCTCACTTACAAACCTATGCTCTGCCAGCAGTATGTCATCTTCTTTCATTATTTTTCTCATTTAACCATAATTTTATCTGAACGTTTGATTAACTTAATTTTTATCTGTGGGAAACAATTCATCAAACACTTTGAGCTCCATGCTTTGCCAATTGGTCTTGCTGTTTGCTGCTTCCATCGAAAAATTTTCGTAAAAACTCGAAAATTAATTTCTCCTTTTACGCTTTCCGTAAATTTTTTGTAGACATTGACTTCAGGAGAAATGAACTTGTAATCGATGCTGCAAAAACATTTTTTTCCAATTAAAGTGTACTCAATTAGAAAACTGAAAATTAAAATTTTTTGATGAAATTGTTCTAACGTATCATGTTTATTTTGCATGTCAAGAAAAGGAAAAAAAATTTCTTTATGGTAACCGGTTGGTTTTTCCAGAAATTTCTGAAATTTCTGGATTGATCTTGAGAAAATTTCTTTTAAAAAAACAGTGGTTTGAATACAGCTAAGTGATTACACATACTCTAAAACACAAACACATCATCAAAACATATAAAATTACATATTTAGTTACACATATCTACATATACCAATTTACATAATTTGTAAAATTATGTGTATGCTTACATAAATGCTGTCATTCATTAATTCCCACCAAACATGCATACATACAAACATACACACGTATTTAAATTCTTACATAGAGACGTTCAAACTAATACAGCTAAATGCACCCATACATATATACATACACACATATATATGTACATACAAACATACGTATATACAATCATGTACACAAAAAACAGACCTACAAATTTACATAAACACGTATAAACATACACAAAAACACACATACAAATATACAAACTTACATCAGTGCATACGTGCATACATATAAACATGCATACAAAGATACAGAAATCAAAATATATACATGAAAACATCCATACACACATAAATCTACACAAACATTCAAACTTACAAAAAAAACAGACAATCACAAATACATAAATACATACATACATACAAACTTTTTGTTCATACATAAATACAAACATAAATACATTTTTGTTCGAAAAAAGATTCTCAGCCATTTTTGTAGGATTTGTAAATTTTTTTAAAGAAAAATTGTTTTTTAATCATTTGTTGGTTCTTTAGTTTGATCTACTTTTAGATGACTAATAGGCAGCAGTTTATGTGTAGATCAATGTTCATTGACAAAATTTGTTACGATATGTTGCTTTCTCAGTAAGTCATCAAAACTTTCAACTTTTTTTGATAGTCGAAACGATTAATTATTATCAAAAAAAAATAAAAAACAGAGGTTCAACTTTTTTTAAGAAAAATGTTTGCCCCTGATTTATGCAATGTTGATAGTTTGAGATGTGGTATCTCAGAAAATATAATTTTGAAATTAATAATAATAAATTGAAAGGGTATGTTTTAACAAAGGAAAAAAATTCCGAGCTGATGTGCAGTTTTTTGTGATAATCATTTAGTTATTTTTTCAGAAAGAAAGAAAAGTTTTCCAGAAAACTTCAAAAATATGCAAAGTAAACAATCCAATCTTCTTTTGTGATAAAAAAAACTGTCTAGCAATTTTTCAGACATTAATCTTATTGAAACACCGAATTGTTATGACTTTTAAGATTGAAGAGCAAGAGGTGTAGTTGTTTGTGTTTGTTTTATTTAACCTAGAGTGAGATTTACAAAAGTAAACAAACAGCTTATCACAAAGTTTTACAGTCAACTCCACTATCAGTTTAAAGCAGCACAAAACAGGCTCAAAAGTTACCTATTGACAATTAATATAACAGATTGATCCATTCTGATCGTTTTTTTTTCTTTTTGGGAGCAACTGGCGTTTCCATTCGGCTAATATTTAATGTCTGCCGACTCACTGTTGGACTGGGATCTGCAATGAGAAAAACAAAGTGAAGAAGATGGCTCCAATCTCCAGGCCAACTGCAGCCTCTCGATTTCTTGAGGAGATCCAAGTTGATTATCCAATAGCAGAAAGCACTCGTAAGAAGATCAGTGAATATAGGCTTTTGTTAAGCATTAGTTTGTCGGTTTCCGTTGAATCTAAACTATAACCTCCGGTGGGTAAAGAAGCTATCTTTTCTATTATTATAAATGGTTAAAAATTGGTCTATGTCGATGTTCAAGGTTTTTTTGATGCTCATTTTGGTTGTTTTTTCAAATAGAAAGAGAATTTTTTCGGAAAAGTTTGTGCAAAATGAACAGTTCAATCTTAATATGTGATAATAAATTGTCCAGAATGAGCTTTTTTAAAAAACATGTATATAAATGAAACACCAAATTAATTTGACTTTCAAGATTGAAGAAAAAAAATCTAAATTAGATTAAGATTTACAAAAGAAAACATGCAGCTTAACGTTAAGTATTACAGTCAACTCAATTATCAGTTTCAAGCAGCATAAATCAGGCTCAAAAACGTTGACACCAATTAAAAAAGATTGATCGATTTTGATTATTAATATCTTTTTTTTTGGGAGCAACTGGCGTTTCCATTCGGCTAATAATGATTACTTGCTGACTCCTTGTTGGACTGGGATCTGCAGCCAGAGCAACAAGGTGAAGTTGTTGGCTCTATTGTTCAGGCCGACAGCAGCTTCTCGATTATCTGAAAATTCCAAGTGTATTATCAGATTTTACAAACAAGCAAGTTGAAAAAATCCCTTTTACGAACGCACTCATAAAAAGCTGACTAAACCTAGCTTTTTAAAAAACAAAACTTTGGATGTTTTTCGTTGCTGAATCGATTTTATAACCTCCGGTGGTTAAAAAAATTATCTTTTCTGATGCGCTTGCAAAACAAAATTTTTATTGATTAGGGCATTTAATTGGAATAAATGCGTGATTATGAGTGATCAAAAAATCACTATTTGATTTCAATTGCTGTCTTATTATGAAAAGAAAACACCGTGATGGTTGTTGTAAAAAAGTAGTACGTTCATAGGCGGAATCAGTCAAAATTCCAACATACATTTTTCAAAGTTCAGAGGTAACCGAGGGCAAGCACTTAATTGAAACGGTTCAGAAAATTAATCAAATGAAATAAATACGCGTTTGTAGGGCGTTGTTTTTGTGCTAAATGCAGAACAAGTCAAACCAAAAATTAGAAATGACTTAGCTCATATTTAATTTGTTCTGTACAGTCAAGACCACATATTTTATGATTTTCGACGGTTTTCTCTCTCTCTCTCCTTCTGTCTTTCTCTCTGACTCTCTATCTATAACACTCGTTATTTATTGGGGTTAAAAATGGGATTTAGTCATGATATATGTGTTATCTATTTTCTGAAAATTAATAAATCTCGTAACCCAGATAATTTGAAAAGTTATAAATTGTGTCATTGTCATTGCCATACATTTCCACAACATAACTGGCTGACTTTTCAGTTTTTGCATTAAAAAAAAACAATTTCATTTTCAGAGTTTTATTTTACTAGTGTCTGAACTTCCTCAAGTAGGTCACTGCTGCAAAAATCCATTTGAATTCCGGGTTGAGGTTTGGTTACTAAGAGTAGCCTGAAAAGATATGCTCCTCGTTTGTTGGCTATCAGTGTGAGATTACTCGTATCGTTAAAAATAGATGAATGGGTCCTAAAATAGTCAATTTTTCTGCTGATAGTATATTTTGTTGTCTTTGCTGCACAACTTGACCTCGGCAATTAATTGGTTCACTTCTGGTCAAAGATGTTATGATTTTACTCTCTGGTGTCATCTATGCCAAGACCACTTAATTTAGAGATAGGTACGTCTCCGTTTCAGCTAGTCTCTCGTTGTTTCAGCCAATCATTAAAAGACCTTAGTTTTTTCCAGGGCGCAGTGATTCTTGGAGCTGCAATTATGTAAATGTCAATAGCAAGATTGAAAATTCTTGAAATGTAAGCTTTCAATTCTCGGGCAACCCCATTAATCACGATGCTCAACTTATCGATCCAAGATTTTTGCTCTTTTTCTTTGGCATAAAATACGGTGTTAGGTTTTCTCAAAACAAAGCTTTGGATAATCTGATTGTTACTTAAATAAAAACATTCTCCGCTTTCCCAATGAATTCCGTTCAAGTAATTTGTTATACAGATGTACGCTTTTTTCAGCTTTGGGTAGTAAGTTGAGAAGGACTGGAGGTAGAAAAATCAGAGAGTTGTAATGGCTAAATCTTTAACTATACAAATATATAAAATTTTTACATGATTACGTATTCCTGTTTTTTTTCCTGAATATTTTAATGAGTTTTTGTTTTCTGTGGTTTGACTGTGTTTGAGCAAATGGTGAAAACTTATAAATTTTGAAGAGAATTTTAGGCTATTTTTCTTTTCCATCCAACTTCACACGAACATCAATTTTATGGTCTAATGATTGGTGTAACCTTTGTCTTCCGATTCAAATTTGCTGATTGATTGTGTCGTGAAAACTGTTTCAGGATATGCGTTAATATCGGTAATTATCAGTAGAATCTAATTGTTTAGCCAAATAACTGATTGGGGCAACGTAATGGGCTTCATTTTTTGTTTCAGCAGAAGACTTCACAAATAAAAAAAAACTTGAAAAAGTTTGAACCATCTAGAACAATGCATCAGCAGCTTCTCGATTTATCTGAGTCTCATCTGAGAAGTGCGAGCATTTTGTTGTGCGACGAGTTTTCTCGCAGAAATCTCGACGTGAAGTATGGCTGAAAAATTTTACAGTTCATTTTAAAAGTCAATTGTTGCAGTTTCTAGTAATATCAGCCACACTGTTTGATTTTGATTACATTTTAGAGAGATTTTTTATTAAACAAAATTTAATTAGAATTCTTTCGACTCAATGTATCCATTAGTTGAACTATCAGACCTGTAAATTTGATTTAATAATATTCGCTTCCTGGTTCATAAACATCAGCTCCCGTCACATCCATCGCTTGCTGCTCCAAAAGTGTTCAGAGCACAACGGTGAATACAATCAGAGTTTAAACTATGAAAGATAACAGGATGAAAAGCTGTGTCTGATAAGTCATGCGCTGGTGGTAAAACTGCTGATTAGAACAAGTATTGTCTCTTTTACTATTCAAACCGTTACAAATATTTTTTGTTTGTTTCCCAATCGTTGAATGCGCTTCGTAGTTGTTGAATCTATTTCAACCAATTTCAACGAGCAATGAGAACTTTTTTCAGTTCTCATTAAAAAACAAAGCAAATTATTCTCAGTTTCCGTCCCGACAATCAAAAAATGATAAAGTAATCAGGATTGAGGTGATTCTTAATTCAGAAAGTTTTTTGGCTTCTTAAAAAATATCTGGCAATTGTTTTTGGTGATCTTTGAAAAAACAAAAGAAATCAACTGCAATCTTTTTCTGTAACAAATATCGGAGTCTGAAATATGCTAGCATGCCAAATTTGGAATTAATAACCAGTCATAATTTGCCTTCTCATATCGCGAGTGAACAGCGAAAGTTATCGTTTAAATTGGACAAAAAAGACCTTTTGAACTGAATTGATAGATACGAGACTCTAACTACAGTTCTTTTTTTTTTATAACAAGTAAGAATAAAAGACCAAAACGGAAAAACATCAGTATTTTATTGAAAACAGCTCTATCGACTTTTTACGGTACAAATTTTTCTTCAGCTTCGGGCAGTTACAACATTCAAAGCTTTGCCTTGATTCAATGTATTGATTTTCTTTTCTACGACGCCTTGTTCGAAATTTGAAACAATTTTATCATTTTAGTGCAACTTTTATTGAGTTCCTTCTCCCCTTCAAGTTATTTTGTTTCGAACTTCAAAGAAATTGACGGGTTAATTTTGCTTGGGCTTGTTTTTGATTCTTGGCTGGTTTTTGATATCAAAACTCAGCTTTTTAACCAAATGATTTTTTATATCCTTTTTTTATACTGTCTGAAAAACATTGTTGTTTAGAGCCCAAACCTAAAAACAACTTTCTTGCACAAAACCTTTTCTAGTAAGTTTAGTGGGATTGAAAAAAGCCACTAAATTTAGAACAAATGGCTTATTTGCGATAATTAACGCGCAACTTTTTGCTTTATTATAACACGCTTCGGCTACTATAACAGTTATGTCATTGCAAACTGAACTGAGTTCATCAGTTTTAACTAAATGCAATGATTTCAAGCGTTTAGGGGTAAATGAAAAAAATTTGGGAAAAAGTAATTTTATCTTCAATTTTCCACCATTTTCTTAATCTAAAGCTTACTTGATTTTCAAGAAATTTGTAAGCTACCCAAATCACATGAAAACAATTTATTTTTAGAATTGGTAAACGCCTCATTATGTTTTCTTTCACCCAAACTGCCTTCTTAACAATATTTGTTATATGGCGTTTGGGGGATGATTATCATAAAAAAAATTAAATTTTAGAAAAAAAATTCATTTTGTTTTATTTCATTTATTTTTTTAATGTTAATACTGCTCCATATTTCTTAAAGGCAGTCGCAACATTCAGGGCTTCGCCATGTTACGAGCAGTCTTGTTGACTTTGTTCACAGTTTGTAGTTTTCAGTTTTTTAAATACCAAAACTATTGGAGACCAAACAACTGGGCAATCGGAACATTCAGAGAGCTTATCCCTGATAAACGAGCACTCTCATTTTATTAAGAAAACTTACTGGTGAAGTTCTTTTTAAAAGTATCATTTTCAAATTGTAAGAAATTTTCAAAATGAGTAAAAGCTTCAGCCAGACATCTCACTAAAAAGTACTGCCGAATACTTATCTTTAAAAAAATTTAAAAAGAGCCAGCACTGCATTTTGTTTTCCTCTGAACAAAGATGTAACATTATACTTGACCAAACCCAGCAAACTATGCGTTTGAGTGTCAACCTAAGGTCAACAATCGAAATAATCAGTTATATCGAGAGGTATCGAAATCATGATCCAATGCTCAAATGTGGCGAGTTTCGATGCACAACTGCCCATAATTTGCACGGAGAAAAATCCAATATCCGGCCGTGCGATGGTTTCATAAACGAGAGTTTGAAAACTATTGAAGAATACCTTCAAAAATCTTGCGGCTTAGACTATTTACCAGTTGTGTTGGAGATGCCCGAAGAAACAAAAGAGCGGCTAAAATTACGTTTGAAAGAAAGAAACATTCAGTTTGAGTATTATTTAAAGTATTATTTTCATAACAGAGGGCTTGCAATGCCGACAAAAGTCTCCCCTGAGTTCGATTATTTGATGCGTTGGAAATTGATGGTTTGCAGTTTGCGGTATCGTTTGCTCTTTTGTTCGATAGTGACCTGAATGGCTTCAACGTTCTACCAAATTTTTACATTATCATCGCAAGAGCATGTACTAAATTGATCATCGCTTAAAAGAAAGAAGAACTGATGAAAAAAAATGAAAAAGTGTCGGATTTGGCAAATGGTTTACTCAAGGTACTACAGGCAGATTCGCAAAAAAATAGTGATTTTGGTGGGAACCAATTACCAATTCCATTTCATAACGAAAGCGTCGGAGTTCGAACTACATCAGAGAAACGTTTGCCTTCCCAATATTGAACGACTTTGATATTTCAAAGGACCCAATGATATCTCGATTGTTCAGATAGATGATATTTATAAAAAAACGTAACCTACAGCAGCTGATTAAAGCTGGGGTAAGAAAGGTAATATTAGTTGGTAATCAGCATACCGATGGCAGCGTCTTTTTAGAGAGCTTCTTTTATTGGATTACAGGAAGAATAAATATTTCTGTGCATCCTGCCGATTTCGAAATTACAAACTTGGTTAAATTAAAATTACAAATAAAATTACAAGTTCCTTGGTGAAACGGACAGCAAAGGTGCTTGTGGGTTGTCTAAAAATGTGCCGCAGAGCTTTTTTTGGAACTTTGATACACCTCCTTTATCTGACGAGCCGTGGTGGAAATGGGAAAACTGGAAAAATAAAGCTTGGAAGTGTCATCAACTTAAATTTTCATGTTTTGATGTAATTGAATTGTACGCCAATTCCTATACCTTGCTGATTAAACAAGAGCAAAAACATAAAGAAGGGGGCGAAAAACGTGCAGCCGAGGAGCATCGACGCAATCGTACATCAATGCTTACTACTGTTACAAAAAAATTTCTGACAGAAATTTGTAAATCGTTTTATTTAAAAAGTAATATTGACGCTCAATCTGGCAAAGAAGATTCATATACTTACTAGGCATTTGTTATTGTTGAAATTTGCTTTAGAAACAATATTTATCAACCCGTTGAGTACAAAACCTTACAAACACTTGTTTCAAGCAAATCAAATCATACGAGCTACACAAGAAATAAGAAAAAGTTCAGCAACAAAAAATAATAACTTTTTGAAAACATTTGCGGAAAACTTACTCAATAGTAGAACTGTTCTGAGTAATCGGTGGAACGAAAACGATTTCAAACCATTTTTGTCTTTATGTACATCTTTCAAGGCTTATGATAAACATCGCAAAGATTTTGAAGATGAAACGAACATTGATCATCTGATTAAAAAAGGAAAAAATTTTCGCCGATATTCTTTCTGACATTGCTTTAGATTCTCTAACTCGTATGAAATTAACGATAAGAGAAAGGAGTGGAATCACTGCTCTTGTTCATCGTATTAAGGCTTATCAACAGATTGCTGCGATGTTGCTAGTTGAGCAGCAGCCCATCCGTTGTGCTATGGAATCGCTGGAGTACAACCCGAATCATGTGCAAGCAACAGAGACACTGATGGAATCAATATCTCTGTTTTCTGATTTGGTTTCTGAAATGTACAACTTGGAACGAAAGCTAAAGGAACAAAGATCAAAGGGATGCGAATCATGCAAGAGCAGCGGAAACGTTAATGGACTCTGCATCTCTCAATTCTGATTTGATAATGAAGTGTACAACCTGAAACAGAAATAAAACAATCAAGAAAATCCAAAAAAAAACGTTTTGAAGACAGTTCCAATTATTATGTTTTGTTCGGATTTGTTCTATGATTGAACTAGTTTGATATACTTTTGCGGATGATTTAGTTTTCTTTTGCTTGTTGAGAAATATGATTAATTGGCTCAAATACAACGGAGCTCTATCCGTTTACTATATGCTCTCACTAATTACCAATTTGAAGCTGAAAAATTTTCATGGTGCTAATTTTGCCGGCTCTTTTTCCTTCCCCTCACCCCACCTCACACAAGCATCAATTTTATGGTCTAACGAGTGTTTTTACAAGTTTAATTATAAAAACCAAGTTTGTTTGCCACGGCTTAATTAGTCCGCATGTCAACTTTCATGACAATCGGACAATGTGAACAGTATTTTGATTTATAAAAGTTTGCCGGTGGGGGAAAAGGATGAAGCGCCATTTTGCCGTTTCTACACAGTTTGAAATGTTCAGACACAATGACATCAGTAATGGTAAATTTAGAGATCGGAAGCGCCGAGTAATCAAAAAATCTTCGGCCGACCACACTTAAAAACAGACTCAACAGAGTGTCAATCTAAGGTCATCAATCAGAAAAAAATCAAAAGTATTGATCCATTGATCGAATTAAACGAGTTTCAATGTGCGGTGACTCACATCTCGCGTGGAAAAAGAACCAAAATCTGGCCATGTTCAAGCAGTTAAATTTCTTAAATGTGAGTATGAGAACTATTATGAGTTAGGACTGAAGTGGTTAACTCATAGAGTAATTTCGGATAGGGTACACCGTCTGCTCGTCACGCTATCTTATTTTCGGGCGGATAGATTCGTGCAACTTCTTAGTCTAATACCGATCCTAATCTTACTCTTATACTATCTAGTCTCAGGTTGTTTAACTAGTCTCTGCTAGGCTCAATAGATCTAGGGTATACTGGTTTATTGCGGCTGCTGAAGTACTCGGGAGAGTTCAACTAATTTCTAAGTTAAATTCAAATCTCTCTGGTGCTGAAATTACAAGTAATTTCAGCACTTACAAATAAGTGGATTGTTAGTCAGATGGATTATGATTGGTTAATATTAAATACTTTACATTGGTAAAATATCTAATTTATCCAATCATAAAATGTAGTTTAGATCAGGTTCCACCCATCCGGGTTTTACAGAGTTTTTTAGAATAGTTTTTCTGCAATTCGAAGGATGGATGATGGACGTTGGTATTTGGCGAACATCATATTTCTTTTCCGTTTTCTCTTGTTAGAGAAGTCCCAGGATGCTGGAATTAGGGACATCAAACGTTGTGTCTTCTTGCGACAACGACTGTGCTTCCGCAACAAACTCAAATCTGATTTCAGAATGGTTGGCTATGTCAGGTTTTTCTGTTTCTCGTAGAGAACTTCTTTTGTGTTTGATCTTGTCTGGGAATGGCGTGGAGATTGTGCATGGAGAGGATGCCTAGTTACTCGGATCTGTACGTATACTTGAACATCGAGGTGGTCATTGGTCTAGTTCAATGAAGTCCTTTTCTGCGAAGTCAAGTCGTACTCTAAATCCTTTGAGTTGTGATTGTGAGCGGCATATCGATTGTAGTTGGCCATTCTTTTTCGAGTGTAGTGGGGTCGTTTTGTCTTTGGATGTTCGTCCTTGGTGTTGTATGCTGATCTATATATTGCATAATGTAATTTACATTTTATAAAACTTTTATTAGTTTAATTTTTTTTAATTATGATTTTGGTTAGTTGTTTTCACAAAAGCTTTTTGTTTTAGTTCAGTTATTTTGAAGAGTTACTCACCCTTGAGTAGCTCTTATTAAAAATAGGAGTGTGTGTCACAAAGCGTGGATATAGCGCGGTGGGTTAGGCCGGCTATAGAGCATGCTCAGGACGTCCTCTTCTGGTGGGTTAGGCCAGGAGTGGGAGTATGATTGCATGCGGTGTTTGTGAGAGGTCCTGTTATGTGATAACGTTTTATGTTGGGTTTGTTGTGTTTTTTCTTATGTTTTGTTGGTTGTGTCCTTTTTTCAAAAATCAAACTGTTTGTGGTATGGGTTTGTCTGTCGACTTTTTTGTGTTTTATGATTTCTTTCTTAGACTTTATAATAGTCTTCAAAAGAATAAATTATCCAGTTTTAAACTGGGTTAATCCGGTTTGGGTACCGTTGGTTTCCTTTTCTTAGTCATGCTGTTATTCTATGATTTGTGGTGTTTAGTAAGCTGCGTTGGTTAGTGTTGCTTAGTATATAATTCCTTTCCAACCGGGTTAAAGGAAAGTTTGAAACGTGTTATCTTATGTTAGAGTTGTTGAGTGTGAAAGCTTGAAACTGAAATTCATTATTTTAAACAATTCTTCGTGGGCGAGCTGTGCGAGTGTGGATAGAATTTTTGTGCGAATGAATGGAAATATCAAAAGGTTAGTACTGCCTTTTCGTTTTATCAATTTGCTACATAGAAATTCAAATTTTACTGCTATTTGTTGGGAAAAATTAAGTTACAAATTTTCATCATAATTAGATTTACTGCTTGTGGGGGAAAAAATTTATAAATTAAATTACTGCATTGGTATTATATTTATTTAATTGTTTGGTGCAAAAAATTAATAGAGTTTTAAACAGTTTGAAGAAGTTTTCGATTTTTTATTTTTCTTTTGTGAATTTTTCAGATGATCGTTGGATGAAGGCTAAAATTCTAAAGAAGACATGGGTAAAGAATGGTTAGTTTCTAATTCTATTTTAATTAGTTAATAATATGTATAATTCATACTTACCTGTTAGTCGTCGGGGAAGAAACCGTGGGGGAAGATGTCGTGGATGAGATCGGAAGTTGTTAGTAATTTAGCTAAGATGCGGATGATATTTTTAGTTTGAAGCAGTGGCCAAAGCAATTGAAGTGCTTTAATGGTGGTTAGTTCTTCAGTGCCAACTGCAAACTCATAAGGTGTGTTTTGGATTAGATTATATAATTTGTGATTGAATTTAGTGTTGTGGATGAATTCTAATATGGGGATTTCTATAGGTTGAACAAATTCGTGTGGGATAAGGAAGGGTCGGGAGTCTTCTGCGTTGAAGGTCTTGGTGATGGGACAAAAAATATACATTTGGGTTATGGGATCATAATTTCGAAGAATACCATGAAGGTTAGTATCTTTAATGCAATATGTGAAGTTAAGAAAGAATGGTGAGGTGTATTTGGAATTGATGAATTGAAAACGGTGGTGTGGATGTCTGGCGGGAGTGTGTAGGTCGAAGTGATTTTGGATAAAACGATAATATGTATATGTGTGAGTTTGTTTAGTGCGCAACATAATATCGTGTGAGCAGTGCAAATCTCTTTCATGTGGTGCAAGGAAATGAAAGGTTAGTGAAAATATTTGAAAGCGTTCTTTAAAACTTTCGTAGGCTTGCGTGTCTGTTAGTGCTTCTGAAATGATGTGGTCAAATTTGCGATCAAAGATATTGAGTGTAAATACATATGGTGTTTTAATGAAAAAATTTTCTGTGATTTGTGGGTTAGCGAAGCGATCATCGTCTAAGAATTGATCTTGGTTAGTTCTGATGATGTTATGATCGTAATATTCTAGCGTATATTCGTTAGCTCGGGGTGCAGTGTATGTTTTTAGTGATTTTTTATATCCGATGTAAGTAAATTGTCTAGGTGTTAGTGGTGTAGTGAGTCGATATAGCATGTCTTTATTTCGTTCTATATCGATGTGAGTGTTAGATAAAGGTAAGCAAAGGGGATTAGTAAAATGATAATATGAGGTCCAAGGAAGGGTAGGCATTAAAACGTGTTCGTCTACAAAGCTACGTGTTTCGTTAGTGTCGTGAGGGGTGTTTAAGGTGTATTGTGGAAATGAGGGTAAGGTGATAGCTAAAAATTCTTTTGTGTTAGTGTGATTTGGATGATTGATATATTCACGGGCTGTTCCTGGTTTTGCTGAGAAAGGATGGTTGGGGAACTTTCTTTTAAGAGTGCGGTAAGCTCTATTAGTGCTGAGTGAAGATTCAGTAGATGTGGATGATGGTGCTAATGATTCGGTATAAACTGAAGAGGGTGTAGGGGTAGGAGGGTTGGATGAATCTATTGTGGATGAAATTTGGTTTATGGTGGGGGTGTCAAGGTGGTATGGTTGTTGTTGTAGGGTAATAAAATTATCTAGTTCTGGGGAGATTTGGGGGGTGTCTGGAGAATTGGATGATCGGTCTGAATGAAGTGAAGAGTAGGTTGGGGTGACTTGGGAAGCATAAGAGGGTGTAGAATTGGTTGGGACAGGGTTATTTGGTAGTATTGGTTGAAAAGGGGGTTGGGAAAAAATTGAGGTATTGGTGTGAAAATTATTTGATGGAGATGGTTCAGAGTCGGCAAATTCATCGGGGGTTTCAATATTCGGGTTATTGAGTTGTGAGGTGGAGTATAAAACTGAGATGTGTGAATTAGTATCGGAATTCATGCCTGATGTTACATTACTGGTTGGGAAATCGGGTGGAGGGAAAGCAAAAAGTGGAATTATTGTAATTGGAGTGGTGAGGTTGGTTGGGTGGGAATTTGAACGGTGTAGGGATCCAAGTTGTCGGCTCATCGTGGGCTAAAAAAATTATTATTTTGAGACTGAAAAGCGGTGGTATGGGGTTGTTCTATAATTTGTTCATAAATATTTTCATCTTGTGACTGGTGTGTCATTATATGTTGGATGGGACTTTGTGATATGGTTGGTCTAAAATTTGGATTATGTGTTATTGCTAAATTTCGAAAATTTCGTGGGACTAGGGATAGTGGATGGTTATGTGGTAGGGGGGTAACTGTGGTGCTGTTGGCGTTGTGTCTACATTGTTATGTTCTTCGTCGTATGTGTTCTGTCTTGTTGCTATTTTTGTGTTGTATTCTTTTATTTGTGCGTCTAAAAGAATTTTGTTTATTGATGTAGAAAAGATTCCAAAAAATCCTGCAAATAGTATGCGTGCTACACTTGCTTGTCTGTTTACTTGTGTGTGTATAGCACATGTGTTGTAGATTCCTTTTAAAAGTGAAAAAAGAAATCCAATAAAGTTAAACATTGCGTATAAAATAGTCAATTTTTTAGTAGGGCCATCCTAGAAATCAAGAATTTCATTTTTGAGTGTAACAAAGCTAAAAATATTGATAGGTGATATATCTTGGGGACGGTATTTTTCACCGTTTAGATATATATAATCTTTAATGTCTTTAAAATATCCGCTATAGTCTTGCGTATAGATGTCTGCAAATCCTGCGGTTTCTGCAAGTTTGCGTAGGTTTTGGTCAATTGATTGTCTTTGTATAGTGTCCATTTGTGTTAATAATTCTTGGAATTGTTGTGTTCTAATGTGATGTTGAATATCTGATTTTGAATATATTCCTATTGATTGTAAGTCGATATTTGGGTTTCGAGCGATAGCGCGAATGCTTTCTGGTGAAAATTTTTTGAGTGATTGCATTAATGTGGGGTATGGGGTAAGAAGGTAATATTTATCTTCATCAGGGTTTAGTTGTACTACATTGTGGCTATTTTCTGATCCACATGGGACTGCGGTATCCCAGAAATAGGTTCTTCTTGAAAGTGTGTCAACGAAATGTACTTTATTCTTATAAAAGATAGGGATTCTTTTATAGCATCGTTTATCTTCAAAAACGTATAGTGCTGATACTTTTTTGGTACAAGCATAAAACCATAAAATGTTTCCTTCGTAGTCTAAAAAATTTGATCTATTTCCTGATAGTAAATATCCTGCGTAGGGTATTTTTAATACTGCTAGTGCAAGTGATTGTAATATTTGTGTTCTTTCTAATTCGCATAGTTGGTGTAGTGTTTCTAATTCGGAGAGTGACATTTCTTAAAAAATTCGGCTAATCGTGTAGTCTAGTTTCATATCTAAGTGAATATCATAAGGGATATTACCAAAATATGTACTATTCATTAGTGATAGTTCTTGTAAACGTGTGCTTTGAGCGTCTTGGGGCTTTAGATGTCCACCAGGTTGACCTGTATTCTTTTGAAAATTAACTGGTATTTATGATGTTCCTTCATTTGGGGGATGACTTGTGGCATATGGGTCGATCTTTATTTTTCCAGTGGTCATGTCGAATCCTTTTTCGTATTCAACTAGTATTTCAGAGTATTGTGTTTTGTGAAGTGGGTTTTTATATTTACATGCAAGTTCTGTTTCTTGGTATATTTGAAAACGTGTTAATTTATTTTCTATATTGTGAATGTTTCTAAAATTAGAACTTATTTTTCGTAATGGATTTACTTGTTCATATGGTATTGATTGTATAAAATATTTTTCGTGAAATTTTATCATACGAGCGTGTATTTTTGCTACTTGAAATGTTGTACATGTGTCTTCAGGGAACCAAACAACTGTTGCTTGTGTTCGTGTCGCAATAACCTTGATCATTTTTACAAGGTAATCTAATTCCTTGATAGATCATTGTGTTGTCTGATAAATCTCGTGTGAGTTGTATTTTTTCGAGTTGTATTTTCCAATCGAAAAACATTATTTCTTGGTATCCTTTATTTTTTGTGTCTGCTTTGCAGTTTGATGGGTTTTTTATACCAATGTGTGGTATCCAGTGTTTATCGTGTATGTCATAGGTTAATCGTCCGTGTGCGCCGTTGTATGGGTATTTTTCATCTAATTTTATATGTCCTTGATATCTTTCAAGTTCTGCTTGATGTACAGAGTCTGAAGTATACTAACTTTCTATCTGAGTTTTTATTTTGTGTGATGTTTAGTCTAAGTAACTCGTTTTTACAATCTTCGGGATTTAGGTGTAAAAGTCGTTCGATATTACTCTGGTAGAATGATTCATGGTCAAGTCGGTTTTTATTTCCGTTTGAGACTTGTGAACAATGTACTTTCTTTTCGGAAAATGTTGCTGTGAACTTATATCCTATAACTGTGGTTGCTCGGGCTTTTGAGTAGAGTGTTGCTATTACATTTGTAGTTTCTATAGCTTGGGGTTCTGTTTCGCATTGTGATACTTGATTTATTGCATACTTGTGTAGTGTTTTTTGTTCGTTGTCTTCACAATCGTAATGTGTTACTAATAAATCTTGGGGTCCTGTGCGGGGGGAAGGGTTTATGTTTTGATTTGAGATTACTAGAAAAAGGATTTGGAGAAAAATTAATAATTTTAGAATATACATGTGTATGATAATCCTGAGTATGGGTTATAAAATGTAATGTAACCAATTGTCTTTTTGGTATATCTGTCGTATTTATATATTACTTCAGTGGTTATAAATGGTGGTGGTAGTGATTGAGCTGTTATGTTTGGTGGGTTTAAAGGGTAGGGATGTTGAGTAATGTTGTTTAATTTAACTGTGATTTCAAACTTTAATTGTAGACTATTTTGTTGGAGTATTTGGATATTGTGATCACGAATATCGTCGTGAATGTCTTGTCGATATTGTAGTCTATTGAGAGCCCAGTTGTGAAGGCGATTACTTTCTAGATGTTGTCCAAATAATGGTGGAGGTGCTGTAAATGTATTCCAATCTAGTCTTAAAGGAATATTTGTTGATGATTGTTCTCGATATCTTGCGTCGAGATTATTTGGAAAATTTAAGTTAAAAGGCGTCGGTGAAATTTGGCTAATTGATGGTGTTGATGGTAGGGATAGTGTTTCCGGTAGTGATGAGGATGTTGTATCTGAAGAAATATCTATTGGGTCATTGGTTAAATTTGGTTCACCTTGTGTGAATGAATGTGTTGTCCAATATGGTAGTCGTGATGTTTGGTTTGGGTGATTAAAGGGATTTTCACGTATTTGTTCAGATGTTGGTGTTGAACCTAAGTAATCTGAGGGTAGGCTCGAGGTGCTTCGTTGTGAAAGAAGTGTAGGGGTTTCTGGTAAGATACCAGTGGGGTTTTCTGGAGTGCTTTGTGATGGGGATTGAGGTATTTCAAAATGAACTCGGGGAGTTTGAAAATTTCTATTTCGTCGAGGATGTATAATTTGTCTATTTATTTCTGTTGTGTTTTGGTTTTGACTAAGATTTCGTGCTCTACTTAGTTCTTGTGGTAGTGTTGGGTATAGGTTATATGTTGGTTCACTTAAAGGTGCTTGCCGTTGAACGGGTTCTAGTGGTTCAGATAAGCGTGCGTGTCGTTCTTCAAAAGTATATGGGTTATCTTGAAAGGAAATTCGTGTAGATGTTTGAGGATTTTGGGTAGTTGAAGGTGTTGTTGGGTTATCTTGGGATGATGTCGGTGAAGACTGACTTTGTGACTGTTGGGTAGCAATTTTTGATAGCTTTTTGGTCTATTCTTTTAGTGAAAAAGTTTATGTTTATTATAGTATTCTTCTAAAAAAAGAATTAGGAGGATTGTTGCTAGAGCGAATGTGATGATTGCTTTCTTTATACATTTGCATATGGTCAAAATGAGGGATGATAGAAATGTTATGAAAATTACAAATAGTAAAAAAAATATCAGTTCTACTGAAAATTGTTCGTATCATTTAGACAAGTTTTATGAATCGTACCTGTGGATATAATCAAGGGCTTTTGAAAGTTGGAGGAATAGTTCAAATATAGAATAGAAAATTAAAAAAATATTGCAAAAAATGATTAAGATTATTACAAAAGATTCAAGGATATCAAAAAGAAATATTATGAAAGTTTTAAGTATCGTAAAAAATTGTTTGAGGTTTGTGATAATTATAGTGACTGATTGAGAGAAGAGCATTTAAGAAATGACTTCTTGATCGAATATTTTTTGTTGTTTGGGGCAATTTTCAAGTGTGGTCGGATTATTTATTAGTTTTTTGACAATTGGGTTGAGTTTTGTGAAAAATTGTTGGGGGCAATTTTTATGGTGATCGGGAGGTTGTTCTTTTCTTTATTTTTATTTGTCAAATGATCCGGGGTATGGTGAGATTTTTGTACTTTAGGCTAATTAAAATGTTCGTTTTGTTACTTTAGGCTAAGTTAACAGATTTTTTTGGGTTATTAGATAAGGGAGGGTTATGATATTATGGTGATATTTATTTTAGTTGTCAAGTTGGAGTGGTTTGCTTATTTTTGACCTGGAGGTCGTAAAGTTATAGTTATAGATATGCCTGGAGTTTTATATGGTTCGTCTAATTGATCTGAGTTAGAGAAGGTGACGGATTGGATGAATCCTATTGGTTTAAATTTGAACTAGAATCATTGCGTGTTTGTCAGCATGTTATTTTGAAAAATGAAAATTCAAAATGTTTCAGGGGTTTCAAGACTGTGAAGTATAAAATTAAAGTTGTTTTTGAAATTCGACTTTCTTTAATATTTTAGATTGTGGGATGAATATTTTATAATTTTTACGTGGTTGATTTCTAAGTCGTGATGACTCTCTATGTTCTGATTTGTCGATGTGCTCTTGGGGTATTATTTGTTCTGTCATTTTTCTATTTCTTCTTTCTTTTTGAGATGTATTTTGATCTTGATTTTTTGTATTGTTTTTTGTGATGGTTGATTTTGTATTTTGATTTCCGAGGTGAATATCATTTTGTTCCTTTGTTTTATTTTCCATATGTGGGTCATTTTGAATAATTTTAAACCTGTAAAAGAATATAATTGAGTTAGTTCGCGGAGTGCGTATTCTTTTGGATAATAAGGTAATAGGTTATTTCGGTGTTGAACGATTTCTTTTTTGTCTGAGTCGGTGATTTTATATGTGACATCAGTGGGTTTTGCAATTATTTGGTATGGTCCTTTACGAAGGGGTTGTAATTTTTTAGAAATTCCTTTTTGGGTGTTAAAATTGGGTATTAAAACAAATGTTCCAATTTTTAAATCGGAGGCTGGTGTAAAGTGTGAATTTATCTGTTCATTAATGTTCTGCCTTTGTAACATTTTTTTTGTTACTTTTTGGTAAATTTCATTATGTTTTTTATCTCTGTTTAAAATCCATTCGGTGTGTGTACCGGAGGCTAATTTAAGAATTTGTGGGTGATGAAAATGATCTTCATCGTGTGTATGTAAAGGTAGGTTATAACAAATTGAGTCTTTATTTGGTTGACAATAACCTTGTGCGTTTTTATGAGAGTTTGCTGTAAACATTATTGGTTTGCGTGGCTTTTGGTTAAAAACCATCTCATATGGTGACATTCCTAGAATTGTCGTGATTTGTGAATTATATGCTAAGGGAAATAGTTTTACATCTGCTGACCATTCGGTATATCTTGTATCATTTCCATTGATGATACATCTAAGATATTCTTGTAATGAACGGTTCATACCTTCGACTAAGCCGTTTGTCCAAGGTGCATGAGATGTACGTGGTTTGTGTTTGATGTTATATAAATGACATAATGTGATGATTTCATTATTTATGAATTCTGTACCGTTGTCTGTAACTAAAATTTCTGGTAGTCCAAATTTGGCTATCCAGTGTTCATAAAGCGTTGTGTAAGCGTAATAAGCGTTACAATGTGGTACTGGGTTAAGTGCTACATAATGTGTAAATGCGTCAGCAATTACCATAATGTAGGAGTTTCCTTCTGATGAGGGTGAAATTGGTCCTTTAGTATCAAATGAGATACGGTGGTTAAAGTACAAACTTTGTCCTTTAAAATCTTGTTTTTGTGCTATTTGTTTTTGATTTGGGTAAGGTTTATTTAGTTGACATACTATACAATCATTGCATAGTACTTTTATCCAAATTGGTGCATTTGGGAAATAAAAGTTTTGTATGAAATTTGAATATGTTTTCTCTGATCCAGAGTGTCCTTTAATGTTTTGTGTATGTGAAATATTAAAAGCTATGAGAATCATACTTAAAGGGAGACAGGGAACTGTAGATTCATTTAATTTATATTCTAAAAGGTCTGCATTTTCTTTAATTGTTGTGTTATTAAATTTTCGAAAGTATCGGAGGAGTGTTTTGTTTCCTAAAAAAGTTGAATCTGCCTTGACGGGTTTAGTTTTATATTTGTGCCATGATTTTAGTTGTCTAATTACTGGGTCAAGATTTTGATATTGTTTCAATGTTGAAATTGTAATTGTTTCTGTTGGGGGGAGAAAAATGTTTTCGATTTCTAATTTAGATAAGGGCATTGTATCAAGTGGGTCATGGAGGTCAAAAACTTGATTTATTGTGTATTTTGAATCGTTTGTTTGTGGTCCTGATAAGTTTATTTTATCAGTTAAGTTTTCTTTTTCAATTAGTGGAAAAAGGTCTTTTTTAGGCGGGTGTTGTTTTATTCTTTTTTGTTGGGTGTTATTTTTTATCCATTGTGAATATGGAATTGGTTTAAAAGTTGATGTTCCAAGTAGATCAACTTCATAGTGATTATTTTGACAATCTAAATAAAGTGGGAAATGTTGTAAACTATTTATCTGTGATTGTTCAACGTCAGTTTTTACTGCATATTTGCATTCCAATCGGGGTGATGTTTCATTTTCTGCAAGGTAGAATTTTATATTTTTGGGTATTTCAACTGTGGTTTTACGTGTAAGTAATTCAGGTGGCGTATTTCGACTTAAAGTGTCTGGTAATGCAAGATTTTTTCCTGCGGTCCAAACTATATGTAAGTTTGGGAATTTCGTTAAAACTAGTTGAAATCTATAAACTCGGTGGTTTGGATTAGATTTTTGTGTAAAGAGAAAGATGATTGGTTTATGGTCTGTGAATAGAACTGTTGGATGTTTTGATCCAAGTATCAGAAATTCATATTCTGTTAGTGTATATATTATGGCTGTGCATTCTCTCATTAGAGTTGAGAGTCGTAGCTCTGCTTGAGTGAATAATCGAGAAATTGCTGATATAAGGTTCATTTTATTTGTACCATTATGTGATTGTAATAATGCTGCGCCGATGCCAAAGTTCGAAGCATCGCACATTGCATAAAATGGTTGATTTGGATCTGGACTTGTGTTTGAAATTTGTTCAGTTAAGAGTTTCTTTATTTCTTCAAATCGTGCTTGATGTTCTGTATTCCATTCAAAATTATTTTGTTGTCTAAGTATATTATAGAATGGTCTTAGGTATAATTGCATTTTATAAACATATTTGCTTAAAAAGTTTAACATTCCAACGAATTCTTGGATTTTCTTTTTATTTGTTGGTGGTTGGAGTTTCTGAATAGCGTCAATGCGTGATTTCAATGGAGTGATTGTTTTTCTTTCTATATTATGTCCTAAGAATTTAACTCTTGTCAAAAAGAAGTGTGATTTATCGGGGGCGGCCTTCAGATTTTCGTTCTGAAGTATTTGGTGATATTGTTCTAAAACATTGAACATTTCTTCTTTAGTCTGTGATTGCATAAAAACATCGTCTAAATAGGTGATTGCGTTTTTCTTAAGTAATAGTGGTCTAAAAATTTTGCTCATGAAGGCTGAAAATGCTGCTGGTCCTATGGATATTCCATAGAATAGGCGGTTGAATTCATATTGTTGGTTTCCAATAACAAATTGTGTTAAACGTCGCGATTGTTCATCTAATGGCATTTGATTATATGCACTGTTCATATCTGCGGTTGTAAAGTATTTTCCGTTTTTTTTTGTTAAAATAACTTGTATTGGTTCAATAGGCCAATTACACTTTGATTCATCTATGAGTGAGTTGAGGTATCTAGCGTCGAGAACGATTTTTAATGATTCTCCTTTGGCTAGAATGATAACAGGGTTGATAAATGTGTTGCCTTTTGGTTGTTCTTCTTTATTTACTGGTGATATAATATTGTATTGTTCTAAAATGTCGAGTAAACTGTTCGCTTTATCGTGTAAGTGAATTGATACTTTACTTGCTCTTTGTTTTTTGAAAACTGCGTCTGGTTTTAATGGGAGATGTAGTGATGAGCTGATTTTGCCAACATCAAATTTGGATGTTGCATAGACTGATGAATATTTAATTAGCTGTTTGGCTAATTTTTCAAATTCGTCTTGTGTTATTTGTGAATGTTGGAAATTAAACATTGTTAAAAATTTCTGTTGACTCTCTGTGTAGTTATTTATGTTGAATGTCGGTTTGAAATATGGGGTTTTTGTGAAATATTCCGTATTTCTTTTTTCGTTACTTATTATATTATTTATGGATAATTCTTCATTAAGAATTGTGGATTGACAAATATCTAATAATTGGAGTATATTATTTACGCGATATGCTTTTTCGTGTATTGGTGATATTGTAGCGTTGGTTTCGCAATAGCCTAAAAGTCCTAAAGGTAATGTTACTTGGTAAGGTGTATTGTTGTATACATGTAAAGAAATAATATCTGAATTCGAGTTTTTCAAATATTTTATTGATGAGATTGTGATTTTGAAAAATTTATGAATAGGTTTGAATTCAAAATCTGACATATAAAATTTTTGTTTGTTTTGTTTTTTATCATATTGGTGAAATTGTTTTATTGAAAAATTATAGATGTTTCCTGATAGTGGTTTCAAGTGTTTTCTTTGTTGGTTATATATTGGGTAAAATTTTGAAAAGAATGGTGGTTGTTTATTTAATCTTTGAAAAAATGTTAGGGATGTGTCTTTTGTTTTTGTATATTTATCTTTGATTAATATTTTACTGTTCAAGATGTTGATTGTTGGTATATATTTAGAGATAAATGGTATTCCAATGATATTGTGTTTAATATCGGTGATATGGAATATTTGTTTAAATGGTTTATTTAAAATTTTATTTTGCTCTATTGTTCTTGTGGGGAGAAGAAATAATTGAATTTTTCCGTAGTTTATTAATGTTGATCCTTGTGCTGTTGCTAACTTACTGGAGGTTTCAAGAGGTGTTAGCTTTGGGTGTAAGGTTTTTATTTCATTCCATGTGGGAATGTTTATTATATTTGATTCTGCTCCTGAATCAATTAGAAAATCAATTTCAAGATCTGGTGGTTGAAATTCTTTGTTTCTTGGACTTTCTAAGAGAAATGGTATTGTCCAAATTTTTTCTTTGGGTTGTTCTTTTTGTATATTTTGATATATGTGATTTGTATTCAAGCATTTTGTTTTGTCATTTTCATTGGATTGATTTGTAGTGTTAGTTCCTTTAGTTTCTTGCGTCGTTGGTGTGGAATGGATGGGTTCAGAATAATAATTGTGAAGGAGTTCTGATTGATTTTCATATATGTGTGATGAAAAAAGTTGTTCATATATAACAGGTTCATAGTCATTTTCGACTGCTATCATATTGATGGAGAGAGTGTTTTCTGTATCACTTTCTGAGTCTGATGATCCACAGTTTATTTGATTGAGTTGTAACGTATCATTTACTGTGTCATCAATACCTGGAGGGTCTGATGTTGTTTCTGGATTTGATTGTACTTGATTAATATGTCTTTGATGTTTAGGTGTACTACTTCTGTGGCGATTATTAGAATTATTATAATGATTATTATTCCGGTGTGGTGATTGGGAATAATTTATATAACGATTATTATAACTTGAATGTCGATTTTGTGAATTATTTCGCGATGTATTTTGATAATTACCGTTTGATCTATTATATGAGTTATTTCTAGATCGATTGTTTGGATAATACTGATTTCGGTTGTTTGAATAGCTTCTATTTCGATTATTGGAATAGTTTCTATTTCTATTATTGGAATAGTTTCTATTTCTATTATATGATGAGTTTCGTGACTGGTTGTTTGGATATTATTTTTTTCTTGATTGGGAATTAGATCTAGAAACAAATTGTGTTGTATTTGAGTTAGATCTGGAGTAGTTATTTCGACTGTTTGGTCTATTGTAGTGATTTTGTGACGGATTTTGTGTATGTCTTCGTTCTGGTGATCTTCCTCTATAACTTGAGTTATGTGGTGATTGATTTCTTGTATAATTTGTATTGTTCGGGAGTGGTTTTCCTGAACTGTTGTTGCTGTATACATTTTTGTTCGGTAGATTTTGATCTTTTTTCATGTATTGATAGAATGATTTATTTGGTTCTTTATATTTTTGAGGTTTATTTTGATTGTCTTGCTGTTTTTGTCTACATTCAGAAATACTATGTCCGTATCGTCGGCAATAATTACACCATTTTTTGAAAGATGGTTTGCCTTTAAAGTTTGGGTGTTTTTCATAAATATTGAGTATTTCAGTGATTTTTTCAACGAGGTCTGTATCTGATTCTTGTATATTGTTGATATTTGTGGAATTTGTTTCAATTCGGTTACCATATTGTAATTTCAGATTTTCTGTTTCTTCGAGTTTCATTGTGATTTCCGCCTGTTCTAGTTTGTCTACTAGTTTTCGAAAATCTAAATCGGGTTCTCGAATTGAAGAAGGATGGGATGCTCTCTTTTTTATTGCTATTTTCCTTAATTGCGGTGTTAAGGTCATCATTAAGATTTCTGTCATCTTTGTGTTTTTATAGTCGTGTGTATTTAATGAATATGCTTTTCGAACTAGTGTTTCGATGCGTACTGCTAATTGCTTGATGGTTTCATTTGGTAATCTGCGAATTTCATTACATAAAACTCTTTGTTGTTGTTTGTTTCTTTCGGAGTCAAACATTTTTGAAAATTCTTGTGTAAACCTTTTCCAATTTGATTTTATTTCTATAGGCAATACTGAAAACCATTTTTGGGCTGCGCCGTCTAAGGTTGTCTGTATCAACGCTGTGCGTCGATGTATCCAGTTTTGATGTAGTGGCGTATTAATTGGTTCAGGTCCTATATTTAAAATCAAATTTGCTGTTACTGCATTTAAATAATCTTCTACAGAATATTCAGGGTCTGTTCCTGTGAATACCATTAAAGGTTTGTTTGATGTTATTGATGATCCACCCATAAGGTATGGATTCATTGTCATTTGTAATGATTCTGCTGCATTTGGCATTTGAGAAAAATTTGAAAGTTGATTTCTTGTTATTTCGTGTTGTTGAAGATAATATGGGAGTGGTATTTCATTTTGCATTTGTGTTGGTTGATACGAGTGTGTGATCATTGGGTTTTGTTGCTGAATTGGTTGAAAAGATTGTGTATTAATTGGGTTTTTTGTTTGGATTGGTTGTTGATTTTGTGTATCTATCGGTTGTGGAGAAAAAATTTTATGATTTGTATGTGGTTTCTGTACTCCTTGTCCACGATATTCTTGATCATATGGTGCAAATATATCTGGTTGTAAAAAATCATCATCTGAGGATAAGTAATCCATTTTTATTTTTATTTTGTTGAAAAAATGGATAATTTTCACTACCATCCTGTGGAGGATGTAAATTTGTTTGAAAATTTACTGAATTGGTTGGTGCCATTGGGTTATCCCAGTTTCGAGATCTTGTATGATTATTAAAATTTTTTCGTGGGGGATAATTTGTTTTTGATGGATGTGTGTAATTATAATTATGTTCTGCAAAATTGTTTCTAGTGAACGTTTTGCGTGTTTTTGACGGTATTGTCATGGGTCTGTATGTTTGATAATCCATGTGTGAGTATTTTGGGGCAACCGAAGGTTTAACGGTTGATTGTAAGGTTACCTGTGTTTGTGAAGGGTTTGTATTTCTTGGTGTTGTTAAATTTGGACGTATCGGTGAAATGCTTTGTTGTGTAGTTGTTGTGTGTACGATTTCTTCATTTATGAAGTGTGATGGTGTCTGGATATCTTGTTGAGTAAGATTCCTAGTTCCATTGAGGTTTTCATTGTGTATGACTGTGGAGTTTAAACTATTATTTTGCATATCAGGTAAAAATGTATTATAGTTTAATGGTGTTGCATCAATGGTTAATGGTATTACTCTTACATAATCTCTTACATAAGATATCGTACTTATTGCCTGACTTGAGATTGATTGTGGGAAGTTTATAAATGCGGGATGAGACCATTCGGGGTCCCAAACATAGTCTGATTGTTCTGTGATGGCAGTATCATCGTTTGAGTTTTGAGGTCTAAAATTTTTTCTTGCTTGTGAAATTAAATCAATATTATGCGTAAAATAATCTATTATGAACCATGCCAAAATTTTTTGTAAGTCGTGTTTTGTATGTTGTGAAACTTCATCTTTAGTGAAATTTTCTTTAATTATATTCAGAAAACTAGAGAGTAGTGTGATTTCATGTCGTACTCTTATATGTTTAGATGTTTCTGTCGGTGAGACATTTGGGATTGGAATTTCGTTTTCTAATATCGAGATATAACTATATATTATTGCAAAAACTTCATTGGTGAATATGGAGTTTGCTCTTGGTGAGTTATGATATTGTATGCTTTTTATATATTCTGAGAATACTTTTGAAAATTCTAAATCAAGGTCGTCTGTTTGAATTACATATTTGCTGTGATTCTGGTTTGGTGAGCTGAATTCTATGGAGTAGATTCCGTATTGTTGTGTTAAGTTACATATATCTTTCAGATAGTGATCGATGATTTGTCTTTTGATTTTTACATCTGGGAACTCTGTTTTACATGGGCTGATTCCAGGTTCAAACAAATTTAAGAGTAAATTTTTGCAAAATATATGCTGTCCTCTATCAATGGTTGCATCTACGATGAAGGGGGAGATATCATCATCATCTGGACTTTCTTCACCTGGAGTGTGTGTTGAGCTCATTTTTTCGTTTGATGACTGTTAATATGTAAATATCGATGTGTCTAATTGGTTGATTCCAATTGTATAAATGTACTGGTTTGTGTTTATATTGCTTTTTTATTCTTCTTTTTCCTCTTTTTGATAAATTTGAAGTTGTTTCTGAGTCGGAAAAATATAATTGATCGTGAATTGGGCAATTTTTATCAATTGATTCTTTTAATTTGTAGAGTTCATCTAAACTGCTGGTTTCTGATTCTGAAAATGCGTTTCGGTTTTTTGAAAATCTTTTTCGTGTTATTTGTCTTTGTTTGGCTATTATTTTTCTTTTTAGTGTTTGTCGTTTTGTTCTAATATATCCAACTGTTTGTGTATGAGGTGTGATTACAAGGTCGTATTTTTTGTTGTCTATTTCACAATTGTGTAAAACGATTGTTTGTTTATTTCCTAGGTTTTTAAATGACATAAGGTTTAGGATGACGGGTGCAAAAGGTTGTTAAATGATTTCTATTTGCTTAAACTGTTAGTCCTTACGATTTTTTGGTTAGCTTAACCTGGGTCTATTTGTTCAGGGTTGGAGAGAAAAGTATATCAATTCCGAAGAATGATTTCTTACTTTCTCGTGGCTAGTATAAGCTAAGGTGTTAACTTACTTAATCTTACTTAGGGGTAGTGATTGTGTTCAAGGGTTGGAGAATAGTAAATCGATCCACAAGGTTCAGGTATAATTAGAACGCGAGTAGTTCGTTAGATACTATTTTAAACTTACTAAGTCTAAGATTTATCCTGGGTCTGGTAAGAGGGGGGATCAAGTGGAGGATGAATAACCGAAGTTCTTCACTGTTTATCTTAATTTGAATGATTAGTTTTGTTCAAAAATTTCTGTTAGTCCTGGGTTTTTAGAAAGGGTTGGATAGTGAATCGACGTTTGAGGTCGTTAGACACTAGCTAAGTGGGTGGGGGAGAACAAAATTGTTCTTTTTGATCCAAGGATAGGCCTTGATGATCAAGTTTTAAATTTATTTAAATAGAAAATGATTTGAGATCCAAGGATAAGCCTTGATGATCTGATTTTAAAATTAAGTGAATTTAAGTTTAAAATGATTTAATTTTGTGTAAAGAAAAGATTTAGTGTTTTTTGATATTAGTGAGCTTATGAATGCTGTTATGTTTAGGTGATGAAGCTGGAACAACAGGATGATTTATGATTACTAACTGTTTATTGTCATGCTACTAATTTTTATTTTGATTTTCCAATAAATATTTTTCAAACATGTTTTGTATATTACTGCAGAATTTAGGAAAACGATCTGAGATCTTTTTATCAATCGTTATTGTATATTAATAATTTTGTTTAGCGCCTGAAATGATTTTGAAGATTGACTTCAAGATTTTATGTTTGCAAATGAAAATCTAAATTCATTGCTAGTAGTATTCTAAATACAAAAGTTTGTGTTGGCTTTTGCCGAACTATCATATAACTATATGGTAAGTTTCTACTTTGTCGTATGTCGTCTCTGGTTCGAGGTCTTCTTCCAATTCCGGGTAGTTCTGTTATCGTTCGGAATATTGGCTCTGATCTATTGAGTCGTAGAGACATTTCGATTAAATTATCGTCGTATAACATTTTGTAAATGTTTTGTCTAAATTCTAATCTATTATTGGTTAATTCTAAGCTATTAAGGTCTTGTTCGAGACTTATGGTCGCACCAGATGAGTTAGGACTGAAGTGGTTAACTCATAGAGTAATTTCGTATAGGGTACACCGTCTGCTCGTCACGCTATCTTATTTTCGGCCGGATAGATTCGTGCAACTTCTTAGTCTAATACCGATCCTAATCTTACTCTTATACTATCTAGTCTCAGGTTGTTTAACTAGTCTCTGCTAGGCTCAATAGATCTAGGGTATACTGGTTTATTGCGGCTGCTGAAGTACTCGGGAGAGTTCAACTAATTTCTAAGTTAAATTCAAATCTCTCTGGTGCTGAAATTACAAGTAATTTCAGCACTTACAAATAAGTGGATTGTTAGTCAGATGGATCATGATTGGTTAATATTAAATACTTTACATTGGTAAAATATCTAATTTATCCAATCATAAAATGTAGTTTAGATCAGGTTCCAATTAAAATAACAGTATTGATACCTTTCTTCCTCAAAAAGTCACATAAGGCGAAGAAAAACAGCAGAGCATGGTCTTTGACTTGGTCGGCCTGACCTGTTTTTAAATATCTCTCTATCAGCAAACGCCCTATATCTGCCAAATGGTTTGGTGGTTTTGAGCAAAAATAGATATATATTATCATAACAAATATCATGCATACAGAAGTTTATTATTGTGTGAAAGTAGATTAATTCAGTGTTATCTCTTTTTCTTCTTCAAGCTATAGCACCTAACTTAGTTCAAACTCGTATTCCTGGTTAACTAATTAAGCCAATCCTGCATTTTGCTTGCCAGGGAAGCATGGACATTAAGATACAAGCTCTACATTGTGAAGTTTTTAGCAAAGTTTTTGGAATCATTATCACTGTCGTCTGATTTGATTAATGAAATATACAACTTGGAACGAAAACTAAAGGAACGAGATATCAAAAGATATTTTGTTAGCTACTAAAATCATATGAAAACAATTTTAAAAACAGTTTTAACAGTTTTTGAAAAAACTTTCGCGAAAATGATATGGTTTTTGCAACCTAATTCAATTTGAAAAAACTTTGTTAAACGCCTCATGACATACCCTTTCTCCCAATTTTCCTTTTTTACTTTTTTGAAAATTTTTCACAAAACTGATATAACTTTGGCAACCAATTTTATAATTTTTTTCACAAAAAATCACTAGTAAAACCGTCCTTTCTCAAAATTGTAATCGAAATTTTGATTTCCTTTTTTGCAGACCACGCAAAATTTTAAGTGTACTTTTCGCCTAAGAAGCCATAGCTTGCTAATTTTCTTTCACCAATTACCAGTCGATTTTTTGTACCTGTATTTAGTTTCAAAGTTGAAAGATTTGAAAAAATACAAACTTGAAAAAAAATAATGCGCCACAGATTGCTGATGATTTACAAGGGTTGTCTTTTTGTATTCTTTTTGTTATATTTACAAGGATTGTATTCAAACTGTTAAAGATATTTTTCTTTGTTTCCGAACCGCTGAATGCGCTTCGTAATTGTTGAATCAGCAGAAACCAATTCAACAATCAATGACTAACTTTTTTCAGTTCTCATTAAAAAATAAAGCAAACTATTCTCAGTTTGCGTCCTGACAATCATGATCAAGATTGAAGTGATTTTTTGTTCAGAAACGTTTCTTCGTTTTTAAAGAAGTTTTTGTAATTTTTTTTGATATCTTAAAAAAATCAGATGCGATCATTTTCTGTAAAAGTATTGGAGCTTGGATTATGCTATCATGCAATATTTGGAACAAAAACCAGTCATAAGTTGCCTTCTCATAAAACGAGTAAGCAGGAAAATTTATCATTTAGAATTGGAATGAGGTCTTTTAAATTGAATTGATAGATGCGAACCGCTACCACAGTCCATTTTATATGAGGTCAGAATAAAAACCAAAAATGAAAAAACTCTTTATTGAAAACAGTTTTATTGACGTTTTGAAAAAAAAAAACAAATTTCTTCAGCTTCGGGCAGTCAGAACATTTAAAGTTTTTCCCTGATTCAATGTGTTGACTTTTTTTCTATGACGCCTTTTTTCAAATTTGAAACGAGCTTATCATTTTTATAGTATAACTTTTGTTGAGTTCCCCCTTCAAAGCTGTATTGTTCTAATTTTCAAAGAAAATGACGAATTAGTTATGCGTGGGCTGGTTTTTTATATTATCAAATTTCAGCTTTTGAACCAAATGCTTTTGTACATCTTCTTTCTTTAACGTCTGAAATACATCTGTTTAGAGCCCAAATCTAAAATCAATCTTTTTGCCTGACATATTTTCTCGTAAATTTAACGGGGTTGAAATATGCGATAATTAACGCGCAATTTTTAGCTTTATTATAACACACTTCGGCTACTATAACAGGTCAGTCGCTCCAAACTGATGTAGAAAAGCTTCCTGAATTGAAGTTTTCCTGCAAAGTAAAAGGTATATATTTTTCAGACACAATTTTTTCCTAGCCTGATTTTCATTTAGACCATCATGGAGTTAATTTACAATCAATAATCTTCTTAATATGAATGTTTTCTCTTCTATATCCATCTTCCATCATTGGTAAATTATCCATCGAAACTCTACAGAATTGTTTTGGGTCACAACGCAGTTTTGTAAGAAAGTTTTTGAAAACCTTTGATTGCATGCTTCAAAATTAAAGGTTCCATGCAAAAAAATTCCAGGTGCTGGGAACAAATACAAACTATAGTTGACTCGTTGTTGAGTGATCATTCAAACACTTAAATTGAGTATTTTTCCAAAGTAGTTCGAGTTCACCGAACTGGGGTCATCCAATGGGTACTTAATTAGGTAATGCCCCATAGATGGTGATGTTAGTGATCAACTTGATTCGCATTCTGTTGTTTTGTCTCTCCTGTAGACAAACTTCAACGATATCTTTTTTCATTGAAATTACTCGGAAAAGTTTTCTTATCTGCTTTAGTACAAAGCAAAATAGCTTCATCAAAGAATGCGTTGTTTTCATGTTCGTCGGCTTCAAATATTAGTAATATAATCACAACGACAATATTATTAATAAAGATCTCATCCATTTTTTTGTTAAACTGATTGAGATCGAAAATTGAAAATTGAAAGCCTGGGGCATCCATCAAACTCAATCTCGATGTACGTTTAGACTAAATTAGCAATATCAGCGTTGAATGTGTTAATTTCGAAACGGTTATGTGATTCCAAAGAATTTGCTTCAATTGTCAGTTTTTTGCAGCCGTCAAACCAAAAACAAGAAAACAAACGCACTGTCTAAGTTGTGTTCTCAACGAAGTCGCTAGAACTAGCAAAGGCATACATAAGAGGAGAAATGAGCTTGTTACCGACCAGTCCAAACATGTGACCGCGCTTTAATTCCACTGATTTCAAAGCACAAATTGCTCACTTTTGAAAATTCAAAGACAATCAGAAAACAAAACAAAGAAAATCAAAACACTTTAAGCTACACGTTTTTTTTGCTTGTAGTAGACGTTCAAAATTTCGTCAAGACGCAATTTTTTAAGAAAATTTTTGAAATCTATTGATTGGACATTTCAAAGTTAATTGTTCGCTGCAAAACAATTGCGGTGCTGGAAAAAAACACAAACTATTGTTCAATGATTGTTGAGTGTGCATTCAAACAACTAAATTGAGTATTCTTCCAAAGTGTTTCGAAATCACTGAATCGGGGTCATGCAATGGGTACTTATTCAAGCAATACCCTATAATTGGTGAAGTTAGTGATCAACTTGATTCGTACTCTGTTGTTTTGTCTCTTCCGTAAACAAACTTCAATGAAACTTTTTCATTGACTTAACTCCAAATCTGCTTTACTACAAAGCAACATAGCTTCATCAAAGAGCGTGTTGTCTTCACGTTCGTCGTTTTCAAAAATGTGTAAAATAAACACCAGGGCAATAATGTTTTAAAAGATCTCATCTGACTTTCCATTAAATTGATTGAGATCAGTTTTTGAAAACTGAAAACTGAAAACCTTGTGGCGTCCATCATATTCCATCTCGATGTACACTTGGACGAGTTGCAAGATTTTCCACTCATTTTGTACTTGTTCGCTCCTTTCTCGTTTCCAATATTTCATTCAAATAAGCCATACCAAGGCCAATGCGATTAAACCGATTCGGCGATTCCAAAGAATTTGCTTCAATCATCAGTTTTTTGGCAACCGTCAAATTAAAAATAAGAAATATAACAAACTGTTCAACTTCTGTTCTTAAAGACGTCGCTAAATTTAGCAAGGGCATACATAAACAGAGAAAAGAGCTTGTAGCCGACCAGTCCAACCATGTGGCCGAGCTTTCACTCCACTGATTTCGAATGACAAATTGCTCACTTTTGAAAATTCAAAAAAATCAGAAAAAAAACAATGAAAATCAAACACTTTAGGAAGCTACACGTTTTTTTTTGCTTGTGGTAGACGTTCAAAGTTTCGTCAAGACGCAATTTGTCTGAGAAAATCTTTGAAGTCTTTTGATTGGACGTTTCAAAGTTAAATGTTCCATGCAAAAAAGAAATTTGCGGTGCTGGAAACAAACACAAACTATTGTTGAATGATTGTTGAGTGTGCATTCAAACACTTAAAGAAAATTTGAAGAGAACCAAAAATTGTGGACACTTTAGGAAGCTACACTTTTTTTTGCTCGCAATAGTCCCCACTTAAGTAAAGAACCCCTTATGGGCGATAGGTGCAAAATCACTCAAGAGAAAACCCGTAGAACCTGTTTCCAAGCTCATTTCAACCCGTAGAACCTGTTTCCAAGAAAATTTGAAGAGAACCAAAAATTGTGGACACTTTAGGAAGCTACATTTTTTTTGCTCGCAATAGCCGTCACAAACTTCGTCGAGACACACCACCATAATAGTGATTTCGCTTCAACTGGTTTTTCTTGTATAATTTTATTTTCCAAACAGTAGATTTCTGCTAGGATGCAACTTCGTCGTGGTGTCATAAAGTTTATTTTAGAAACATGTCAATTTTTGTATCGTGATCTTCTATGTTTTACCAGCGTATCTAAATCAAACCGTTTTTACCAATGCATCTGCAACTTGCAAAGAGGACAGGAAACACTTTTGCATCTTTATCGAAACTTGATTTGATTTCTGAGCTGACAAGAAAACCAACCGGTAGGCTAAATATTTGTGTTCATTAAACTTAGGCTATCGTAAGATAACCTACCTCGCAGATTGAACCTACCATTTACAAAAACTTGTCTAGCACTTGGTTGTCACGCGTTATTTCCACTGGTGTTGTGGATTTTTTAGTTGTTACTTTTGTGGTCTGTGTTAAAGGAAAAATATTTTCGTTCCCCGCATCCGATCCAACAAGCCTATCTCTTTGTTTCTTGAGTTCGTTTTTTTAACATTTTACGTTTTTGCTCTGGTTTTTTATCTTGATTCCGGTCAATACTGACTTCTGTGAAAATTAAAAAAAAACAAATCAATGATGCCGATTATTAAAATACAGTAATAGGACTCTCTTTCAACAATTCCCAACAACAACCTTCATCATAACCAACCCCTCTTGTCTAACCTCCCGGATTAGTAGCCCCCACTTAAGTAAAGAACCCCTTATGCGCGATAGGTGCAAAACCACTCAAGAGAAAACCCGTAGAACCTGTTTCCAAGCTCTGCTCAAGTTAAAACGTTTGCTCAATTCAAAAGTGGGGATAGTGCCGGCTAGTCACTTTTATACTTATCGCAAATACTATAAGCAAGCTTTTAACGATATTCAAATGACACTCGCATTACACTGGGGGGTCAACTTTGGTTGCCACTCTCTGGTGGTCACTTTTTTGTGGTCCCACTTTGATAGCCTTTGTTAATTCTTGGGTCTTCGGTTCCCTTGAACTCCTTCACTATCCACCTGGTCACCTTCCACAGTGAAGCCTCCCAGTTTTTATATGAAGTTCCATGTCTATCTGAAAATTATCCTCTTTCAGGCACCTGTTAAATACTGCTACTTTTATCAAAACGATCGGTCCTATTGTAAAACAGTATAAATTAAAATGAATGTCCGATCCATGCAATCTGAATTTCAGTCCTTGTCCATTTTTTATAGTTTTTCTTTTGAATTCTAATCCTTTCGTAATTTTTGTTTCGTTTTCCGGTCTTTTAACGGTTTTTTGTTTCTCTTGTGGCTCCCTTAACTCGGTTATCTATGCCTCGTATTCGAAAGCGCATCAATGAAAAATTTTCCTAAAAAGCTATCAAGGTTCGACCAGAAGTTGGACACGTTCCAGCTGAACCTACCACAGGTACTCTAGAAAAGGCATGTAGCCCGAAACTGTGCCAAGTGGGTTCTATTCCGTATTCAGGATGTCGTAAAAACATCCAGGAGCGCCGTAAAACACAGTCGTTCTCTTAAGTCTTATATGAGTTTATGACAAGAAGGCTCTTTAATCAGTGGCTCAAGGGTCAGGAACACTATCTCTTGTGTTTGGGTAGGTCACTCTGTCGGAGCCAATTCGGTTTGCTTAAAACATGGGATATCGAGAGTGTGTTACCGATTAAGGGCTACTAACACACTCTAGAAACAAGCACGCTCCCCATGCTAGGTCTCTAAATACCTAAAACTTGCAAACGCGGTTAAAATAGGGTTGGAAACTCAAGAAAATAGCATTAATTTTTATTGAACAAAAAACTTTTGATCCTTTTCAAATGGGTCAACCAAAAACCCGCCTTATCTCATTATAACTCTATATAATACACTCTAGCAATAAAATTCAATACTCACATACTGACAGCGACTCTGGAGTCAATCAGGTAATGTAATATCAATCTAATGTAACTTTAGAAATTTGAAGAACTAATTAATTTAAAATCAAGCAGTTTTATCGTTGTGAACCATTGGGTCGCTTGACTGATCGAACGTCCCAGTCAAGGTGCTCCTTGCTCCAGTAGTAGCACTCACGTATCCACTCTCGTTTCTCTATAAGAAACAAGTCAGCTCTACTCCAAGTGCTCATTTGTTTTTAAAATGTGGTTCTAAATTTAATTTCCGTCCACGTTCCCGTAAATATGAACTCGGTTCTTTTAATTTTCTGACTTTCAATTTCAGTTGTCACGATAAACTCGAGCATGTTATGGGCAACACAAACTTTTCAAAAATACCCTACCACCCCAAAAACAAGATAAGTTTTCAGGATATGACCGACTGGCACATGAGTTAGTTTTGATTTTTAGCAGCATAACTTATATAGCGTTTTTTTTGGGACGAAGAAGTTGCAGATGAGGTTAAAATTATCAATACTGATGAAATAGGATTTGAAAGCTTTAGTTCTTTGTAGTGACTGTGGAAGAACGAGGTCAAGCTTTTTAATAGGGCTGTTTAGGTTGAAATTTCAACGTTTTGATGAAAAACTTTTGGTTCTTTTTGTGATTTAACTGCTGGGTCTGTATCATAAGGTGAGTTTTCTATATAGCGTATATCTGCTTGATTTCGGGAGTTTTAGTGTGTCTAGATTGATTAATACGGAGGATTAGTGATGATGAAGGTCGTTTGATTAGGTATCAAAGCGGGTTAGTGGGGCATTTTCAGTTAATGAGGATGCGTGTGAATTTGTCGAGGTCATGGATTAATTGATCGTCATTCATAGGATTCGGGATCATAGAACTATTGGAGTGCATGTGAGATGATTTGGGTCACAAACTCAAAACTGTGACTAAAAACTGATAAAAGAGAAGAATGGAAACGGCAGAGTTTTTCGCTGGAAGTTGGAAGGATACGAGAGTAAGCTATAGAGAGATGCATAACTGCGGCTCATCGTGGGATAAAACCAACATATGAAAACGGTAATGGTCTCTGAGAGATTGTTCTAGTCTTTGTTCATATATGTCGTCAGTGATTTGTGGCTGATATGCAATATGTGAGATGAGGCTGCGTTGCAGATCAATTATTTGATGGGACTCTGTTGCTAACGAGAATTTTGTTCCATAGTTTACTTCTAGGACTGTTTTTTGTAAATAATTATGATTTGACAAATTGTTGCTCTTGGTGTAGGTGATGTCTTTTTTATCCTATGTGTTTGCTTTTGTCAACAATTTGTTTTCTTTTCCTCAATTTGTGAGTCTGAAAAAAAAACTTTATTTTTGAGGTAAAACAAAGTCTGAAAATTTTTGGGGATAATATTAATGCTATGCTGGCTTGTCGCTTGACTTGGATATGGATTGCCCATGTTTTGTACGTTCTTTTAGTAAATGAAAGTTATAAAAGCAATAAAGTTAAGCTTTGGGTATATGATTATTTATAGTCCATACATTGTGTAATAGGGCCATCCTATTGTATAATAAGCCATCCTAAAAGCGCTAATATTTCATTTTCTAAGAAAAGTTATTGATTGAGAAATATCTTCTGAGCGATTTTTTTTCCATTGAGAAGAATGTAATCGTTGAAAGCCTTAAAAAATCCACTGTAATTAGTTGTAGACGATTGAGAAAAATTCTTAAGGTTTTGATTGATGAACTGTTTTTGTATAGTGTCCATTTCTCTGAGAAGTTCCTGAAATTGTTATGTTCGTTTATGATGTTGCATGTTGGTCTTATAAAATTTTTCTATAGATTATAGGTCGGTAATGAGGTATCTAGTAATTTTGAGTTTACTTTTTGTTACAGATTTCTTGTTGTTTGATCAATTTGGGTATATTTGGGTGTGAAAGATAACTTTTATCTTAGTCGGGATTGAGTTGTATTACAATGTGACGCTAATCTGATCCACATGGAACCGCGGTATCCTAAAATATGTTCATCTTGATAACGTATTGGCAAAATGATTTTCATTTCCATTGAAAAACGGGTACTTGTTGATAAAATTGTTTGTCTGCAAAGATATAGAAAGGCGGATTTTCTTAGTGCAAGTGTGATGCAAGAGAATGTTTACTTCGTAATCAATGAAGTTTGAGCGATTTCCTGGGATTAGGTATCCTGCATAAAGAATTTTAATTCTGTTCATGCTAGTTACTGTAGTATCTGTATTTTTTCTAATTCAAATTTCGATAGAGTGTTTCAAAATCTGATAGTGGAAATTTTTTGAATATTCTTTTATATGTAATCAAGTTTCATGTCTAGGTCTATGTCATAATGAATTGCACCAAAAAATGTGTGGTTCAAAAATGACAAATTTTTTGAGCGTGTCCTGCCATTTTTTCTGAAAGAAAATGTCCACCAGTTTGTCCGTTATTTTTTAGTAGTGTAATTGGTATTTAAGATTTTTCATCGTCTCTGTTTCGATTTGTGGCGTTTTCGGGAATTATGAGTTTTCCTGTTTCCATATAAAATTGGTTTCTATATTCAACTAGCATATCGGAGCATTGAGTTTTGCAGAGTGTATTCCAATATTTGCAAGCAGATTCTGTTCCTGGGTAGATTTGAAAACGAGTTAACTTACTTTCCATTCCTTCTTTTTTCTTATATTGGCTTTTAGGTTGTTTTGTTCTATGTTGATGCGCTTGGTCGAATGGTTTGTTTTCTGTGAAATACTCTCTATGGAATTTAATCATTCGTGCTTGATTTTCTGCTTTTTGAAAAGCAGCACTTGTGTCTCCAAGAAATCAAACACTGATTGCGTGAGGGCGAATTGAAGGGATCTCAGTGTCCTTGGTCATTTTTACAAGGTAAGCGGATGCCTTGGTATTTCATTGTGTCGTCTTTTAAATCTCTTGTGAGTTGAGTTTGTTTGTTTTTATCGTTTAATAGGTCTTGGAGGCTTTCCATTTTTCCTTTTAAGTCTCAATTTGGATTCAGAAGTTTTGTTTTGTTCTCTGGAAAATCGGGTTTTAATAATGCGTGTTTTTTTGGAAATTTAGTCTTTAGTCCCATTTTTCGCTGGCTTTTTTGATTTGATTTAGCCTATGCTTTCTTTGTGCTGTGTTATAACAAGGTCTTATCTAGTATCTTGAATTAAAAGTTTGGGTATAACTTATGCTTGTTTGTTTCGTGAGTTATTTTTTGCCTTAAGTGTTAGGACGATTGATGCTAAATCCAAGTGTTAGATTTTATTTCCTGAATAGTTAGCTTATACTCTTTTTATTAGGATGCCCTAATCATTGGGTCTTGTTGTTGTGGCAGAAGGCGTTGGGAGAAAGTATGTTGACTCAAAAGAATAATTATTGCTCTGAAACGAATGTTTTTTTTTTCATCTTAGAATTATGTAAATGGGGATTGATATGAGATTGATGGTTGAAAAACAGTAAATCATCCACAAGTTTCAGGTATAATAAGAAAACAAGTAGATTGTTAGATTTTAATTTAGTGCATACTAGATCTAGGTCACTAAGGAGATGGGATTCAAAGGAAGGATGGGATTCAAGTGAACAGTTCTTCACCATTTAGCCGCAGTTTAAAGGCAAATTTTCGAGAAACAATTCAGTTTGTCATGTGCCGTTTGTCAAGGTTCGAGAGTGAATCAACGTTTGAGACTATTAGACATTTTGGATTAGGGGTAGAACTTTAAATGATCTAAAGAAAGCCTTGATGAAATCGGTTTCAAACAAAATTAAGTTAAATGCTTAGATAAAAGAATAGAATTAGGATGTAGGATAGCAGTATGCATATAGTGCGTTAGGATTGGGGGGGGGGGGGTTGTCATACATGGATGACCATTAGGTATAAATTATAATGGTCACCATGTATTAAATGATCAGCAATGGTCACCATGTAATAATCCTAATTGTCACTATGTATAATTTTATACCTAATGGTCACTATGTAATAATACGAATTGTCATCATGTATAATTTTCTATCTAATAGTCCTCATGTAAAACTTCGGTATATTATTGAGTATTCCCACTGAACGTTGTGGAAACGGGAATGGAATTAAGTTTTGGTCGGTGCATGTTTTCCCTTCTAAAGTTTGGGGGTATTGGCTTGTTTACATGTAAAATGACGTTATATACCTATTAAATGAAATCAGTTGAACCTAATGCAACTAAACTAAATGGTATATAGGAAAGCACCAGATTTTGGCAGCGTTGCTTAACTGTTGGCTGCGGTGAACGATTTCCTTCAAAAATGCATGTTTTATTGCTGAATCTCGAAGAAAGGAAAATTCGTCAATTGCGGCGGCCGCCACCTCTAATTAGGCAAAAATTATTAATTAATTTGACCGAAATAAGAATGAAAAACTTCTTTAAGCCAAACGAAGGTAAAAAACACAAAACAATTATGGAACACTGAAAACTCTAAAATAATGAAATTGGCTTAAAAATTTCGACATTTACATTTTCCGTGTCTAAAGGAGACTGAAAAAACGTCTGAAATCTATGATAAAAGCTTTGATTTTATAGAAAGGTTGAAAGAGCTAATAAGTTGATGTGGGTTAAGATCTTGAAAAACGAGAACACTGATGCAAGCCAAAAGTGCCCATTAAGTTTGCTACAGCCACTTCTAAGACTTGTACCTAATTTGTTACTATGAAATTGAAGTGGAACTAATTTTCTTGGGGTTCGAGTAGGGAAAAACGCATGGCGCTCGACTCTCAGCCAAAAGGCGGCGTTTCGAAACCCGTCCGGAAATTTTACTGAAAGGAGGCAACAGTTGCTGGTATGGTGATATCCCCCATAGATCGATTTTGTATATTTTTATAATAATCAAACTTCTCGGATTACTGCTATTCAGTTAACAATTGGGTAAAAATGTCAATTACTAAAAATTGTAGTGTTTAAAATGAAATTGAAAAGTGTACAAAACAGCCATATTAAATAGTTAGTTAATGGGTAAGCATGTGAGTTAGGAAATGTTTCAAAACATGATCATTTATGTAAGCAAAATCAGAAGCATCAACATTAAAGTTTTTAACATAAATCAATTGTGCAATATAAATGCAAAAAGAACCGCACATGGTAGAGTTTGAGTCTTGCATGGGAAAGTTTGTTATTAATTCAATCACCTGATGAAAATTTTTGTTCAATCGTTTATACAGATTGGTGTACTGCCAAAGAGGAAGACCGAGAGGATCAGCAAAATATAAAACATTTCTTCTGTTGCAAATCACAATCCAATTTGTCCCCGGAGAATCTGATTTTGAAGTGTTCACAATCATAAAGACATTGTTCGGGATGTGAGGTGGAAAGTTTTCCGCTGCAAATACTACAAGAAACTTATATTTTAGATGTTTACAGTTCTGAATGAGATCCTGCAACTGGATTTCATCCATTTTTAGACAGTCGAAATTGGAAGGACGTTCTTTGTAACTTTGCGGTCGGAGGTAATAATTACATTGGATGAGCGTATACCCCAAACAAAATTTCCAGCTTTGCTGTCAAAGCGTTTGAGAATTTAAGATCGAGTGAAACTGAGCAGTTAGTAAGTTCTGAATGCAAGAAGTCATGAGCTGCCTGCTGTGAGATCAAAACACAAAAAAAAGTGCTGTTGGTAGTTATCCAGAGTGATTCCCAGCCCGCAGTGCAACAAACCTAGCGCTGATAGTGCGTTGAAGAAGAGACGTTTATGATCTTGTGTACTGATTGGTGTACTTGCTAATTGTAAGCAATTTCGTCTCAAGGTAACTTGCTCTAATCCAAACTTTTGATAATGAAAAGGATTCGTTTGGTTTGTTCCTAGAAATGCATTATTTGTGTTCAATGCTATTATAATTTGTCTCACCGGTTCACGAGCAAAAAAATCTTCCTGTTTCCAGCTGCGCTGACCAGCTGTTGCAAGAAATGTTTTTGTAATTTCTTCTTGATATGGGTAGTTCGCAGGAGTTTTGAGCAAAGTTGATTCAATGGCAGAAAGCACATGGTCAGTCACAGTCATTTTTCTAACATATAGGTTCGCTTCGAGTATTTGCAGCTTGTAATGCTTGGCAGCATCTTCAGATATGATGAAAAAGTCTTCATGAGAACGTCTGTAGGAAAGTCTGAGGGTAACACCGCTCAACAAATGCTTGTCACAAGTGAAAAAATCAACTCCAGCGGGTCCATAGAACCAAATTTCCCTCGATTCTTGGACCAGTTCTCGTTGAGATGTGAAATCAGCTGCATCTATTGCAGCGGGATTGTTTTCAAAACGATATCCCTGACACTTAAGCCATGAGTCTTTGGCTCCTTTGCTGCTAGAAAATTCTGTTCCAATAAAGCTTTTATGTGCAAAACTACTATTGTCATTTCAGATTTTGAGTCCATTAGTAGAGAGGGTACAGTCAGAGAAAAGGGAATACAGGGAGTTGTTTACGAGGAACGATGAATCAGACACAGTAGGATCGGTGTTGTCATATCGCAGATCAGCTCCATTTGATTGCGTTACTTTGCATCGTATTTCCAAATAAATTTTTTGCAGATCAACAAAATTATTACGGTCACCGGTGATTTCAAACTCAAGCATTGGTCCATTAGGTGAATAGACAGGTCCAATTTTTTGATCAAAAGCGTCTTCAAAAGTAATCAAAAGAGGTTGTTTTTCAAACAAATCCAGAGAGCTATGGGTAGCTTCATTGGGTAACAAAATAGCGATCATTTTTTATCTTTGAGAAAAAAACTGCTCGACTTCTCACTGGTCTGGTTTTTCTTTTTCGAGCCCCTACTGACCTTTTTCTTCGTAATCCATTCATTGGTGTCTTTCTACGACGTCTACAACCACAGAGTTGTTTTCTTGCAGTTTTTGTGACAGTGTTTTTCAATGCTTGTTTAGGAGACTTCTTTTTCATAGCGACATCAATCAGTACTGGCGCTGCACTCATCAAAAATTCTCTGCCCAGTTTTTTCGCAGCCGGTAGAATAACCCGTCGTGCAAACGGTATAGCAACACGACCAATACCAGCAGCCAAAGCGCCAAATCCACTGCCGCGTTGTCGGTAGTGTCCAGAGAAATGAGGAAGTGAAGCTTGCTTTGCATAATATTGTTCCATTGGTTTTCAATCAAAGCGCTTGAATTTTAGAGTCAACACGACTTTACCAGTTCCTGCAAAGGGCACTAGTCTTCCAGTTTCTGTGCGCAACTGTACCGATATTGATTGTACAGATGAAGTGAATATTTTTTTGTAGTCTAAATTAGTGAAGTTTTTTCGGTGATTAGGTTCAATGCTGCAGGCACTACCGTTTTTAATGCGTCTATTTGAATCAATGACGCGTAACAATGGGGCCTTTGCATCACCAACAGTTTGGTATTGAATAATGTCAATATAGACAAAAATTAGACTTGTCCCACTTGATAAGTCATATGGGAAATGAGATTCGTACAGTTCGTTTCCCTCATAAGATGCATCGAAGGAGGGTATCAATTTGTAACTAATGTGATATTCACCGTTCTCATCAAGCTTTGCATTGTAGCCTAACAGACTGGGTATTTGGGGACTTGGGAATGAGATTCCTTCATTTGCATTCATCCAAATGCTCATGCTATTCGTGATTTCTTGAGGACTTGCATCAAAATGAATTTTGTCCTTGAGTTTTGTTTTTATCTCGTTAATCAATTGTTCTATAAAAGTGTACTCTCCTGATTTGATAAAAACTTTTTCGCCATAGCAAGGTCTGGAAATTGTATTCCGATTGCCAGCGTTGAATTTACTGGCTACTACTTCGGATGCTCTGAAGTACGTAAATTCCTCATCAGTAACATTGTTTAATTTTGTGGGGAAAGTTATTTCTGAGAGAGCAACTCTCCAATCTCCGTCTAAAGCTATTTCTTCTTTACAAAAGTTTCTAAAACTGGCCAAAGTGTTGTCTGGGAAATAATCCATTGATGCTGTTGAAATCAAATGTACAGTAATTTCATCACTGCCCATTTTCCTTATAATCAGCTTTGTTTCCAATTAAACTAAGTTCTTTTTCAAAAAATTTCCGCTGATTTCTTCCTTTTCCGCATCAATGAGACTGTATGTTGGAGGGTTTACAGTAAGAATGGCAACTATTTCAAAAACTTCGTCTGTAATAATCTGCTTGTAACCTTTTCTGAAAGGCAAATCAGTTTTCGCTATTCGCACATAGTCACCAACATAAAATTTTGGTTTCTGTACCAACTTCGATGAACTGTTTGCAATTAATGAAACTAAAGCAGGTACATGTTTTCTTGTGATCTTGTTTGGAGCCAATTTTGTTACTCTTTTGGTGCGTGAGTTAATTGTTTGAACAAAACTTTGTAATTTTTCAATATAACTGTAAGTCCATTCAAACTCCAAGTACTTGTAGATAATACTTTTCAGCGATCGAACGTTTCTTTCGGCAAACGCTGATTTTTTTTCACTCTGAGTATTGTATTTGATGATTTCTCGTTTAGTACATAACTTTTTGAACTCTCCCTTAAACTTGGTGCCTTTGTCAACCCAAACTTTTTTTGGTTATTTTGTTTTTTGATCATTTTTTGAAAGCTTCAGTTGTTTCTTTAGCATATTTGGTCTTCAGGGGTTCCACTCGTAAGTAGTGAGAGACAATCGACAGCAACTAACAAATATCGTACCCCTCGGTTGTATTTTGCCAATTTATCAACATAAGCCAAGTCAAGAGACCAAATTTCGTTGATGTCGTTAACAATCACTTTTAGCCGAGGATATGTTTTACGAAACAATCCATACTTTGTATGTGATGATTGAGATCTGAGAAAATTTTTAACTTTTTTTGGCGAGAGTTGACTAGCTTTTGTTAAATTTTTAACGCTACCAAATGCAGCTGGACCTTTCGTGTATGGTAATTTGAGTTTCTTTTCTTCACTGATAGTAGGATTTCCATTCTTTTGTTGACGTCGTCGCAAACGATTCTTTACTGCTTTCATAGTTTTTATCATCGTCGTCATCGTCGTCGTTGGTGGCGGGGAAAAATTCTTTTTTCTGGGTTTTTCTTTTGTCGGATTGCCTGGTTTTGGGTTTGAGAGTTGTCGATCTAGTCTTCGAAGAGGAGGGTTTGGATCTCTTCGAGTCCTCAATTGTCGGGTTGTCGAAGACGAAGGAGGAAGAAGTTGAGGGCTTAGCTGCTTCGCTCTTAAGCGAGCGGCGAATCTGTTTGGCATAAATTTTGGAAACTAAGCTAGGATCAAGATTCAGTTCTTTCAAAATTTGTGGATAAAAAATACCCTCAAGATTTTTTGTGTTTTGCTGTGTATCGTACAAAAAGGATTCAATTTTAACGAGTGTTGGTTTTCCTTGAATTAGAACATATCCGTCAACGTCTGAAGTCAAGGATTCAACTTTGAACAACTGCTTTAGCACTATGTTTGCCCTTTCCAATTTATTAGCTTTCAATAGCTCTTGAATGGATTCCATAACCTTTCGAAACACTTTAGCGGTTTTTCCATTAACTTTTTCATCGTTTTTTTCCTATCTCTTTGAACTTGTCTGCTGCTGAGAATTGTATGATTCAACATTTTTTTCTGCTTCATCATCACCATCACCACTGAAATCAATCAGTAAGTGCAGATAAATTTCTTTTTCGAAGATTTGGTACTAGATTACTAGGGGTTAAAGGAATAGGAGATGTTGGGTTTCATGGTGCTGGAGAGTCACGGCTGATATTTCGTTCTCGAAATCGCTGATTGTAATTGAGTTGAGATGATTTGTTGTTAATTAATGACTTATGAAGGACTTGAGATTGTGGTTCAGTTTTTTCATCTGGATTATATGTTTTTCGAGGAATGAGGATGAGTTCTTCAGCATACATGCCTAAGGTTCTAATTTTTCAGGTAAATGTAACACGACTTTCCGATTGATTTAACCAGTGAAAAATTGTTGGCCGAAACTTTTCGTTTTTCTCGGATACTAAACTTAGGGTCAACAATTTTTTCAAATGGTACTTTCTTCCTCTCAATGAAACTTTTGTTAGCTGAAACATGTCCCAGAAAAACATTTACAAAACAATCGCAAAGAAATCTAATAAAATTTGAATCAGCTCCTGTCAAAATTCATCTAAAATGGTGACTATTGAGCATTTGCTTCAATATACATAATTCTTTCTCTTTCATTTTCAAGAGATGTGATAACTGCTTTTGAGGATGGTAAATAGAAAATGGTTGGTGATGGTGGAACTATGTTTGACGAACAACGAAGACATTCTGGAGTTTTGGGATCCAAGTCTATCAACAGATGACCAAAATCTTCTTTCGTTGCCAACTGATACGCATGACGGAGGAATTTTGCATTATTCAATTGTCTGCCTAAATAATCAATTTGTTGAATGTCTCGAGGTGATTTGAACAAAATTAAGTGGGTTGTATTCAAATCTATTGTTCGTGATTGCTTACTTTGCTGAAATAAAATGTGCTTGACATAAAAAATATGAACATTTTTATGTCGGCTTGCTGAGCTAATTTAACAAAATCTTTTTCATTAAAAATTTCTTCTTAGGTATCATCAAAGTCAATCATACAATCCCGTAAGTTATTAACAATTTCAAAGCTGGACATTTTTATAATGTCAATATCAAATTATTTGTGGGAAACAAAGGAACGGTATTTGGGTTGATCGTGAAGATAAAAATAAAATATCTTGTTATACGATGAATCGAATGTACCTTTGAGAAGCATTTGAAAAATTAAATCAGTTTTGCCAGATCCCGAGGGACCTGAAACGGACATAAACAGACGATCTTTTGTTGAAAATGATCTTATTCATTATTATAACTTGGGTTTGGGTAACATGTAACCAAGTGTACTGGATAGTATTGAAAGCCAAATGGCAGTCTCATCACAACTAAGGTTGTAAAAAGACAATTTTGAAATAGATAAAGAGAGCAAAATGAAAATGAAACAGATTTGAGTAAAAAAGACAACTTTTGCAGATGGAAGAGAAACAGAATTACAAAATTTCCAAGATCTGTTTTCGTGAGATAAAGACTGTTCGGCACCACCAATGTCTACAAAGTCGCAATCATTGTTCTCGACAGTGGTGGTTTCTTCAATTACCATGTTTACTGGAAGACTTTTTGCTTATTTGTATCAAGGTTTGCATACCAATCGCCTTCTTTTCTCTCTGATCTTTTGCCGTTTGGTTTGTATTTTATGATATATATTGCTATATTTTTGTCTGCCAGAAGTATCCGAACAACTTTTTCTACGTTTCCGGTATTGATTTTGTCTAATAACTCTTTTGGTAAATTCTCACCTGTTAAACTCACAGTTTTCTTTTGGTAAAAACATTTTTTTTGAAATTTTGAATTTTCAAACACGACATGTTAGCAACTAGTAATCACACAAGATCAAAAGAAAATGAAAACAATCAATAATTATATTTATTATGATTCATAAAACTTGGTATATATATATATGATTCTTCATTCCGATTCAACAGGCAAATCAACTCCTCGTTCAACGAAGAAAAACTCATAATTTGTGAATTTGTCATGGTTACAATTAGATTTGAACTTTACAAAAAAATGAGCAGCAACTCTGATAGTGGCTTGAAGTAAATGTATTTCCTAAACGTTATCAGTTTTGACTAATTCTTTCAGTTCAGCTGGAAGCTGTTGGTCATGTAAATGGATTTGTCTTCTCTCTCCCAGCTGAGGTTGCAGCCCTTTCAGGTTGAGATTGAACAACGGAATTGACTGGCAAAATTCCTGGAGTCTGGACATTGTACAGGTGAAAGTAGTCCAGAACTGTAGAAAATTTCCGTAAATTATCGATTTCGATATCGTTCAGTGTAACTTGTTAGAATTTTTGCAGGAGAGGTTTTTCATCGACAATCTAGTATGCCTGTGCGCCTAAGAGTAACTTTAATTCTTGGTGTTAAATTGTTTTCAGGACTCTGATTAGTCATTGAAGCGTAAACCACCAAATTTGGTGATAAGGTTGTTTGCATCATTGGACAGTTCATTTTGTAACCAATCGAAAAAGACTTTGGATTTTCTACGGGTACAATGCTTTAATAATTGATGCGAGGGAAGTAAATGAGAATGTCGTTTGCAAATATGTTTTTCTTGACCCAATAACTGTTCAATCTTTGGGCAGCCAATATCTTCCAAATTTGTTACGGGCAATTTCAAGTATTCAGCTAATGAAACAGATTTTTGTGTACCTTTAGCAAAAAATGGGAATTTGGGTTCCTCAAACGAATGCTGTCAAAAATTTGATCCAAGTATGAGTAAGGGTATTCACCTTCGTCCCAACGAAGCCCGTGTAGAAATTAAGATACCCAATTGTCAGCTTTTTTCTTTTCTTTTGATAAATTGTTGAATTGAACTGGTGGCAGAAAATTAATTGTATCAATTGTATTAGCAGAGCAAACAGAAAGTTCCTTTATGATCAAAGGTTTCTTGCCAGATTTAAATCCTTCAATATCTAAAATAATGAGATGGTTGAAAAATAAATTTTTAGTTTTCTTTCTTTGGGTTAACATGACTTTCACTCAACATTCCAACAAATGAAATAACTTTGGTTTGAATGCTTTAAGAAATAAGCAAAACGCAATATCTGTCACGTGACCCAGGTAACAGTTTTTTATTGGGCAAGGCAAAACATATGTGTACCCAGGACCGGTATGATTTTTTTCTTGCAAATATCCTGCTGCGTCATGTAATATAGCATGTATTCTAAGAAATTTGAATTGTTTCAAGTGTTTGTCGAGCGACGAATTGTCTATTCCAATTAAACCGCAATATGGTCTGTTTTTCAAAACAAAATCCAAATTAATATCAGCATCCAAATACACACAAGTGGCTAAAAAATACTGAAATCTGACTGATTTATCTGGATATTGTGATTTTAAGAAAAAATTTCATGAATAATTTTTAAATCGAAAGTTGAAATCATGTTTATTGAACTCAATATAATAAAAAAGAATAATGAAAAGTATCAATTAAAACTTAATTTTCTCTTCAACAATAAATTTCACAATTAAAACATCAGTATCTACATCAAGTTTTTCATATCCACTTGTCAAAATATCCATTATTTTACAAAATGCGGCAGAATGGGGTCCATTAATTAAACTTTCAAATCATTTTAAATTTCTGTATTCATCTCATCTGTTTGAACATGTCTGCTTTCTGTGTGTTTCTTTGAAACTGAAGTCGAAATTCTAGCGGATGATGCAGCAGGCGTCGATGATGCAGCCGTCGTAACTGTATTATCAATTCGTTTCTGTCCCCCAACGGCCGGAGATTTCTTGCAAACGTTTTGATTTGGTGAAGTTTGATTGTTAGATGATGTTGCAGAAAGCAATAAATTTGGTAAACGTTTTTTGATTGCAGTGAAATCTAACAAATCAAGATTGGCTGCAACAGGTTGTGCTGAGTAAGTGAGAGCTAGTTTAATTTGTCAAATAACTCACCGTTTCCTTTGACGTCTTCAGCAGGAGAAACTAAGTTTTTGAAGCAAGTGAAAATACAAGGAACACTGAAACCTTTTTGGGAAGGAAAAAATTGATTTAATTGTTCCTCTGATACTACTTGAATCAATATATGGTAATGAATTTTTTTTTCATTCTCGACTGAAAAAAGACAATATTCAGATTTGAAGTGGCTTCCAAAAGCATAATTTTTAAAAGTAGATAAATTAGGATTTTTTTCAGTAATAACAAATTTGAAATTTTTTGAAATAATCAGATAACACAACTTCGAACACAACTTCTGCCATTTTGTAAAGGAAAATTAATTCGAGTCGTGCTTGAAATCGTTTGTGTTTGAGGAAAGTTGAGATTTCCTGGCTCGTTTACAGTTAGACTGTGGCTTCTCTTTGTTTTCAACAGTATCAGAAATTTCACTTGTTTGCGCTCGGATTGACTCTCCCGATTTTAGTAATTTTGAAAATTCTTCGCTGCTTAAGGAGAGTCTTTGTACACATTCAAATTCAGCGCCTTCAGTTGCTTTTTTGAAAACTTTCAGGAACACATAAGTTCCAGTTTGGTCATATGTTTTCAATGTAGCACGCACTAATTTTTTAATGTTTTCCGAAATATCGAAATGGCTATCGCCAAAATCTTTATCTGCGTTTGCTGTGAAGCGTGTTTTGGTTTTATTCATTGTAACGAGCAAATTTTCAAAGTAACTTGATTTAAAACTGAATAGAAAGAAATGAATGGTTCCGATTGATTGCATATGTCTGCAAAAGAAAGTGTTGTATCTATTTTAATTTAAATACATATGTACTTTATATCGCAAAGATATTGGATTGCCATTTGGTTCAAAAGGATTAGTATTTTGTGCATGTACAACTGATAAGAATTTTAATGGGTGTCAAAGGTCACAACTTTTAAACGTTATTTTTGATACAAGCTATTTGTTTGAATGTAATTTAGATAATCATGAAATTCCCAAGCAAGGTAACATAACATTTTACACGCCCTCTTTTATTAAACTAAACAAGAACTACATAGGAGGTCTTGAAATGTCTAATTTTAGAAGAACCAATCCCTATTTTAATCTCTTGAGGCGTTTTCACAATTCATTTCAGTTTCATTTCTTTCCGCGTTACGTTTGTCCTTTTCTTCCAATCACGAAAAAACGATTTTTTATGAAACCGTTCACGGTAATTTTGTTGCAATAATTACTGAAGAAAAAAGTTTCAATTCTAGTGAGTGGACTTGTACACATCACATTATGATTCCCAAAATTTTTTTACATTTTTTCAATAAACTTTCCTTGAAAAAGTCAAAGAAAGACGAAGAACTGAATATAAAGTATTTGAGTTACCTTACAAATTCTGGTAAATATACGGATCCTGACGAACCTCTTGCTCTTCAGGTTGATAATTCAACTTTATCAAAACCAGTAAAAAAAATTTTGTATAAATACGATTGTGATGTTACTCCGATGTGTGAAAACCAGTAGGAATACTTCGAAGAAATTGAATTTTTTGATCGTTTATGGGGAATGGAACAGATTGAATCACCATCAGTAGTTACCCCGAAAGCTGATCCTTCCCCTGCAGTGTCACCATGGCTTGACGAACCGGGTTGCTCAACTCCAAAGCGTACCCCTGTGGATAATGTGAACAACCACATGGAAAACTTAACCCCTTCTCTCTGTCTAGCGCCAAAGAAAAAACGAAAACTAACAACACTAGAGAAAGCGCAGGAGTATTTGGACCTTATATAACTTTGAAACTGAGATTGAGTTTTATTGATTTTTGTTTGTTTTTATTGTGTATAATAATTTAATTTTAAAATTGAGTTTGAGTTTATATTGTGTTCTGATTAAACATTTAGTATAGAAGCCTTCAAAAACTGAATTTAAAAAAATCATTTATTTTTTAATTAATTAACATTTTTTTTTCAATTAAAAACAAAAAAGAAATCCGTAAAATTTTCATTCTTTCCGGAAATATCAGTGAACATATTGACATTGAAGTTCTTATTTACATTGGTGATCTTGAGAAAAAATTGAAAAGCGTCCATATATTTGCTAATTTTTCGAAAACAAGATAAAAAAATATCAATTTCGTTTTTTGAAAAAAAGATAATTAACGTCAAAAAAAACGTGTAAAAAAGTAATTTTGGATGAAAATCTATGTTGTCATATGTTTATTCAATTTTTTATCATACAATTTAAACATAGTGAAAATAGTATAAAAGATGTTTAAAACCAACTTTTTGATAAAAATAAAAATTTGATTTTTTAATTACAAAAAGGAAGAAAAATGCATTAAATTTTTCTTTTTCTACAAATTGGATTTATCATATGATCATTGATACTGTTGTCTCTAAAAATGATCATCATAGAAAAAATACAAGTATTCATCATCATGCTAAATATTTGAGAAAAATAAAAAAATCAAATTTTTTAGTTGATGAAAAATTTTTTCATTTTTCCGAAAAAATGCGATTTTCAACCAGAAGACGCAATTTTTTATTATGAGCATGTGGTGTTATTATGAAAGTGCAATGAGGAGCACGTCTAATGAGAATGTGGGAGTAGATGTTTTTTCAATAGTCTTCGAGAAAAACGCTAATCCCCTTAATCCCCCCTAAAACAACAAACTCAATTTTCTTTACAGAAAAGTATTTGTTCTGACTTTTTTCTCATATCGAAAGATAATTGAGACAAATTTATGATGAAATGGACCATGCGACCGCTCGGTGATTGAAATCCTTGATAACAATGCGCCTGGAAAGTTAAAAAACTGTCATTTTTCAGTTTTTGCTTTACATATTCATCATTTCAACTGTTTTTGGTACAAATTTTGACATTTCTATAAAATATTCTGTCCCCAAGTCAATTGGTATATTTAGGATCTATCATGCTTTGTGACATGCTCAACTTTTATTCGCAATTTCGAAAATTTCAACAATTTATAATTTGAATTGATAAAATATAAAAGTAAAACTTTTTTCTCTGGCTCTAAAATCATTTTGGATTAAAATTTAGCTCAAACTTGGTTGGTTGAAATTAGTTTCTATCGTTCGTAATAATTATTAATGATTCAAACAAAAATGTATCTGTTTCGTCCAATCGAATTTGAGTTTGCCAGTTATGGCGGGAAATTCAAATCTAATTCAAAATTTGGCGGGAACTTTAATTCAAATTCAAAATTACCAGCTCAAAACACGAACCGTTTTCTCTGCAATTTTAGACAAACAGTTATGCTTCCCATTTACTGTTGTTTCTGAGTGTAATTTGAAATCACTTGATTCTTTTTCTTTCTTAAAATCAATAGCTTAACTTATTTTAAAAAATGTTCAAATGCAATTTCTGTCCACTGAAATATGCAAATAAGAGCAATAGAAGTCGCCATGAGCGTGACAAACATTTTGTTCAAAAATGCTCATTGTTTATCGATGCAACGAGTGTTCATTCATGGCTCAAATGCTCTCAAATTTACAAAAACATATTCTTCACACTCATGGTCAATTTGGAGGTGTTTGTGATTATTGTCATATGGGATTTCATTCGCCCAAAAAGTTATCAGCTCATTTACTAGCAACCCATAGTCTTCATGTTATGAGAGCTGCCTCTGCTGATTTAGCCACTACAAGTGCCGCTGCTGATGCTGCTCTCGATGATGTGCATGCTGTCGATGAAGACGAAATCAACGGCACCAGTCTTCAAAAAAGAAAGTCTGCTTCTTTCGGTGTTCTTGAGACGTATGTGATCGGTGGAAACCAACCCATAGATGAAAAGCAGCCGATTGACCTTTTGCAGTTTATGCAAGAGAAAAAAGATGAAATTCAAAGGCTCATAATCGATCGAGTTGCAGAAGGACCTAGAAAAGTTCAGTTCAGCGCTAATTTAGGTTTGGTAAAACCTAAAGTAATAAATGATTCCAGTAAAACTGAGCACGACGAGCGGATTGACATTTATGCAAACTCTGATATGAAACCTGTGATGATCTTGGGATTAGAGGATGACGAGTTTTTTGAAATGGTCGAAAAAATGCAAGCAGTTTTGGAGACTTTTGCATCTTATGGAAGCGGTTGGGTTTTGCAACACGTAATTCAAGTTTTTGTTAAACTTGCAAAGTTTTCACCAATCCGTTGGTCATCCTATATTGACTTGCCTTTTCGAATTCGAATGTCCCAGAGTTTGATAAACATTAGAAATCACGAAGGTAATAATTGCTTCGAACTTTGCTTTACCGCTGCTTATAGTCTGTAGCATTGTGTTGACCTACTTCTAACTGATCAACAAAAAGCGAACCCAGCAGCTGCGCGGACACAACCTGATACATACACTGCTGAAAGTGCACACAAAGCCCAAGGTAATTTTGATTCACCCATGAGTTTCGCTTCAATTGGAAAATTTGAACAACTTAACGATGTGCGGGTAAATGTGTTCCAGTACCACAAGGGAGATTTGTTGCCTATGTTTATATCAAATCGACCAAACCAAGATAACAGCACCCAAACTGAAACATTTGACATAGACCTGTTTCTCTTGTATGAGCCTGCAAAGCATCACTATGTACTTATAGTCGATTTGTTAAAGTTCGTCTGCGAAATCAAAGGGTGTAAGTATCGCCCAACAATTGCACGTTTATGTAGAAACTGCTTTCACATTAAATGGAGTGATGAAACTCACGAGCAACATATCCAGGGTTGTAAGGATCATGAACCTGCTCTAGTAGTCATGCCTTCAGCAGAAAAAGGTACCAACAGATACGAGTTCAAAAACCTCCAGGCCTTGTGGTTTGTACCACTTGTGATTTATTTTGATTTTGAATCATTTCTGAAACCTGTACATTCTTGTCCTCATAGTCCATCGAGATCATCTACCCGAGTTGTACAAAAACACGAAGCTTGTGGGTATTCATTGGCTGTAATTGAACACGGAAATTCACAACCCTACTTCTTTGACTATGACAGCTCTGATCAATGCATGAAAAAGTTTTTCAACCAGTTGCATCAATTAGCGAGAGAGATATATGATCAAAAGCGACGGTTTCCTCATTTCCTTGGAGGTCAAGAATCGTTCAACAAAGTAAAAACATCAACATGTTATATTTGCTGTATTCATTTTACCAATGAGCACGAAAAATGTCTTGACCATTGCCATTTTTCTGGAAAATTTCTGGGATGGGCACATGAAAAATGCAACCTCGCAAGACGAACTGTAAATTTCATCCCAGTCATTGGACACAACATCCAGAACTATGACGTTCACCACATTTGTCTCGCATTGCATGAATGCGAGCCAACAAGTACAATGAGTGTTATACCTAGCACTGACGAAAAATATATCTCGCTAAGCATTGGAGTCCTAATTAAAACTATAAAAAGGAAGAACGGATCTGATCAAAAAGTTTTTGAATACCTCAGATTCATTGATTCATGCAAGTTTTTGAATTCTTCCCTGCAAAAATTGGCTGATAATCTACCAGCGGAAAAATGTCAATTTTGAATAAGTATTTTGCAAACAAGATGGTGGGGCAACGGTGTCTGATACGACAAAAAGGTTTCTACCCTTATTCATACATGACCAAAAGAGAAAAATTTGCAGAAAAACAACTGCCTCCTTTGCAAAACTGGTCCGATGTTTTGAATGGAGGAAAAGTTGCAGTTTCAGAAGCAGATCTGGAACATGCAAGAAAAGTTTTTAGAGTGTTCAAATGTCAAAACTTGGAGGATTATCACAACTTGTATCTCAAGTGATACACTCCTTCTTGCTTGCGTCTTTGAAGAATTTCGACAAATTAGTCACCAAACTTATGGCCTGGACTGTGCCCAGCATTTTAGTGCTTCAAACTTAGCTGGAGACGCCTTCAAACGTATCTGCAAAGATTCGAATGTTCAGCTTTTATCAGACCGCAGGCATCTCGAATTGGTCGAGAATATGATGCGAGGTGGTACTGCATCCGTGTTCCATTGTCGCTTTTTCAAAGCCAACAACAAAGAATGCCCCGACTTCAACCCAGATCAACCTAGCACCTACGGGTTTATGATCGATGCAAATAACCTCTATGGCGGCGTCATGCAAACGGAGAAATTACCGGTGCGTAACTTTGAGTTAATAGAGCATATAGAAGACGAGGTGATTGTGAACCAAATCCTCGACATGACTGAAGACTCTTTGATTGGATTTATATTGGAAGTTGATCTCGAGTACCCAGAAGAACTGCATGACGATCATCAAGATAACCCTTTCGCTCCTACTAAAGAAAGAGTACCCCAGGATTGGTTGAGTCCCTACCAAACAAATTTACTCGAGCAGATGAAAAATCAAGACATTGCTAGACGTTCAATTGGAAAGACCAAAAAGTTACTGCAGACTCTGCATGACAAGTCAAACTATACAATTCATTACAAACTACTGCAATTGTTTGTTAGGTTGGGACTTAAAGTTAAAAAAGTGCACCGTGTGCTGAAGTTTGAACAAGAAGCATGGTTAGAACCATACATCACACTGAACACAACTAAACGACAACAAGCTAGAAATAAATTTGAGGAGGACCTGTACAAACTACTGAACAATTGTGCTTATGGGAAAACATGCGAGTCGAAGCGCAAACGGATGCTTGTTCGGATAGTTAGAGATTATCATGCCGCTTTGCGAGAAATTAGTGCATTCGAATTTAAATCCTACAAAATCTTTGGAGAAAACTTGGCAGCGCTCACTTCGAATCCAACAAAAATCTATTGAGATGTCCCAACAATTGTGGGAGCTAGTGTTCTTGAGCTAGCAAAGTTTCACATGCATAAATTTCACTACAATATAATGAAACCAAATTTTGAATATCAACTACTGTATTCTGATACAGACAGTTTCCTGTACCAAATCAAAAGTGAAAATTTATACCTCAAAATTTCCGAAAAGAGGAACATTTTGATTGAACTTGACTTGTCAAATTACCCGAAGAACCACCCTCTCTACGACCCGAAAAACAAAATGGTTGTTTTAAATTTCAAGGATGAGTTTCCAGGAGACATTATAACCGAGTTTATATTCCTCAAACCCAAGCTTTATTCCATTTTGTCCAGAGGTAATTAACTTCTATTTGACTTATTTGTGAGCACGAATTTCGAAAAATTTTGATTTTTTGTGGAATTTTTTTTCGGAAGGCAATTTTTATTTGTGGGCGAAAAAAAGTAATTTTATCAAAAAAAAAATTGGAAAAAACTTCTTAGACGAAGAAGTATATTTTTTTTTTTGAAAATTTTTATTTTTTTTTGTGTGCGATTTTTTTTTGTGGGCGAATTTTTTTTTGTGGGCGATTTTTTTTTCTTGGAAAAAAATTTTTTTTTGTTCGAAAAAATTTTCGGGCGAAAATTTTTTTTTGTTTAGAAAAAAAATTGGAAAAAAATTTTTAGGCGAAAAAAGTATAATTTTTTCGAAAATTTTTTATTTTTTTTTGTGGGCGATTTTTTTTTTGTGGGCGAATTTTTTTTTGTGGGCGATTTTTTTTGTGGGCGAAATTTTTTTTTTTTTTGGAAAAAATTTTTTTTTTGTTCGAAAAAATTTTCGGGCGAAAAAGTGTTTTTTTTTGCAAAAAGTTTTTTTTTTAAATTTTTTTTGTCGGGGATTTTTTTTTTGTGTTGGTCGATTGTTGATTTTTTTTAATGATGACTATTTTTTAAGGTCACATTTGGCCTTCATGTCATTTTTTTTGTTGCACCTGGCCTTCAAATTAACATAATGTAGCTCCTAAAAAAACACAAAATCAGAGATTGCATTTGGTTTTTTTTACCACCACCCATTAGTGATCATCAAAAAATTGATTAGTAATCATATAATTATATTTATAGACTGTAGAAAATTATCGGCGAGGGGTGTATCGAAAGCTGCTCAGAAGATGTTGAGTCATCAGCGATATCGAGACACCTTGACCTCTGGCTCGTTATTCAAAAGTGAAAACAGCCGAATCGCATCCGAGTCACACAATCTGCAAACAGTGACTTCGACGAAAACATCGTTATCAGCTTTTGATGACAAACGCTACATCCTCGATGATGGTCAGCAGACTCTTCCCTACGGTCACAAAAACATCGTGGGTCAAACTGTGATTGGCATTGATGATAGTGATGACAACACAGCTGCTGTTAATTCTGACCCAACTGACAATGACGATTTGGAAAAATGGATACCATTTTTTGAAGATCGTCAGGAGCCAGTGTCGTGGGATTGTGACGATTTCCTAGATGGGGTGTCTGAACAATTCGCTAACACTCAAAACGTTAATTGGGACCATCCGGAAATTGATGATGAATACTCTGAGGATAGTTTTGCTGTTGAGAACACACAACCACATCGCTGGCTTCGACAACTGATGGACCAGGTCAATAGCAGTTGGCAAACTCCAGACCCCGGTCTGATTCGGGCAGCAGAAACCAACGACAGTGATATTGATAGCGGGGATATCGCGGATCTGGAAACCAATACTTCCGAAGAGGACGAGTCGTCTTTCTTCAACGATTCGTTTTTCGATTATGAAGCAGTTGAAGATGAAGAACCACGGTCCAAAAGTCGACGAATAGATTCAAACACAAAAAAAGACATCACATTAAATTTTGTATAGTAAATAAAATTCAGTTATTTAAAATGAGAATTGTCTGTACATAAAAATTGACCTACTGCTATTCCGTGTTTAGTGTGTATTTAAGTGCGAGATTTTGCTCAACTTTGAAACTCAGTTAATCTGGGATATAAACTATTTCATTTAAGCGATAGTGTCTTTAGCATACTTTTGTATGTATTCGTATGTAATTTGAGTTTGAATCAAAGTTTTAAGAAGAATTGAGCAAACAGTCTATAGCGCAGTTAAACACTCCAGCTGGTTTCAGAAAAAAGATTTGGCAAACCCTTTCCCGCACCAAACATGTAACCACAACGTTCAGTGGGAATACTAGAAGGCGAGTCAATCTCACAATCAAAGACTACAATGACAAAAAGCCACGGTACGTCAAATATGTCTCTTCACTGCAAATAAAGCTAAGAAGCAAATCGTCAGCAGAAAATTTCAAAATAAGAAATCAAAAAATTGTCCCAAGTTGATTGAAAAATGTAAACTTCAAAAAATGTTGAGGTGCTAGGCAGTCTCATTTTTGTTTTGCTTTCATTTTGATCTTCGGTCGAAACTTTTTGTTTATTATAGTTAGGTCTGGGTTTTTACATTACAAATTTGTGTTAAACACTGCATCAAATCGAAACTTTTGAGCTAATAATTAGATCCAACATTTGCTAAAAGATATTGCAAAAATTGCAATTTTTTCCATACCAGGTTTTTTTGTCACATTTCGATGATGTTAGGAACCAAAAAATGATTTTAACTACTATGAATTTAAAAAAAAACTGCAAGAAAAGCAAACCTGGTTAACCCCTGGTTAAAATGTTATCTTTTTTTGAATCTGTCAAACCATTTTTTTCATGAATTAAATATAGGATAGAATATTTTCCTTAACAATGATTGTATTCCTAAGTCTGTGTTCAAAATTTGAATTTAGTACCCAAATTTGTTTCAATCAAAAGCATTTACAATGTCTGAGATGAACTTCTGTTAGGTTTTAAAGCTCATTTAAAAAAATACCGAAAAAAATTTAGAGTGATGATGTTGACTGAGATTTTTTTGTGGTATAAGAGCACCAGTAATGCAACATTTTGATTAAAAAAGAAAGAGAAGAGTTCACAAAAAGAATACTACTACCAGACTTACACACATTGATTTTGCTTAGAAGAACTGACTCAAATTGATCGTAAATCAGCAGTAAATATCAAATCAATGGAAAGACCGATAAAAGCAATGAAGATAAACAAAATCAGTTCGATCACTGTTCTTAATTGGATTCGGATACGAAAATACAATGTATTAGAAAATGTTTCAATTAACTGTCAATAATTAAAAACTGATATCAAAAAGTATATCAAAAAGAAATTGACCATTGTGTGTACCTTGGCAATTTGTTTCAATGGTCAGAAATAGGATTTATCAGAAAAAAAATTGATTCAAAGTTTTTTACTATGTATAGAAGGTGTTCAGTAGTTAAGCTCGAAAAATTAGTGATCCAAGTATTCTCGGAATAAAACAAAGTTGCATTGATCTGAGAGTGTTGACAAATCATATCTGTGATTTTCATCATATCTTCAACTTAATTGGTTAAAATCAATATGAATAAAGTTTCTTGTAAAGAATGCTCGAAATAATTTTCTTTCGAAAGAATGCTCTTTTCCTTGAACGGTTAGAGGAGAGGACGAGCAACTGCTTTCTAAGGTAAATTATTTCTTCATTGGCTGAACCTATAAATAGTTTCAGCTTTACAAATTGTTATAAGTTTAAGTAATGGATCATGATTGGTTAGTTCTAAAAATGTTACAGTGATAATTAACCAAGAAAGCAATTAGCAATTTTTCGAGTTAAATTACAAGTAATCTTGCATAAAGAAGTAATCTTACCAGTATACGATACAGTGTCCTACATTAGAAGGCGAGTCAATCTCACAATCAAAGAGTACAATGACAAAAAGCCACGGTACGTCAAATAAGTCTCTTTACTGCAAATCAAGCTAGGAAGCAAATCGTCAGCAGAAAATTTCAAAAAAAAAGAAATCAAAAAATTGTCCCAAGATGATTGAAAAATGTAATCTTCAAAAAATTTTGAGGTGCTAGGCAGTCTCATTTTTATTTTGCTTTCATCTTGATCTTCGGTCGAAACTTTTTGTTTGTTATAGTTAGGTCTGTGTTTGTACATTACAAATTTGTGTTAAAAACTGCAATCAAATCGAAACTTTTGATCTAATAATTAGATCCAACATTTGCTAAAAGATATTGCAAAAATTGCAATTTTTTCCATACTAGGTTTTTTGTCTTATTTCGATTATGTTAAGAACCAAAAAATGATTTTATCTACTATGAATTTAAAAATACTGCAAAAAAAGCAAACCTGGTTAACCCCTGGTTAAAATGTTATCTTTTTTGAATCTTACAATATGTCAAACCATTTTTTTCATGAATTAAATATAGGATAGAATATTTTCCTTAACAATGATTGTATTCCTAAGTCTGTGTCCAAAATTTGATTTTAGTACCCAAGTTTGTTTCAATCAAAAGCATTTACAATGTCTGAGATGAACTTCTGTTAGGTTTTAAAGCTCATTTAAAAAATATAGAAAAAAATTTGAGTGATGATGTTGACTGAGATTTTTTTTGTGGTATAAGAGCACCAGTAATGCAACATTTTGATTAAAAAGAAAGAGAAGAGTTCACAAAAAAGAATACTACTACCAGACTTACACACATTGATTTTGCTTAGAGGAACTGACTCAAATTGATCGTCATTCAGCAGTAAATATCAAATCAATGGAAAGACCGATAAAAGCAATGAAGATAAACAAAATCAGTTCGATCACTGTTCTTAATTGGATTCGGATACAAAAATACAATGTATAAGAAAATGTTTCAATTAACTGCCAATAATTAAAAACTTATATCAAAAAGTATATCAAAAAGAAATTGACCATTGTGTGTACCTTGGCAATTTGTTTCAATGCTCAGAAATAGGATTTATCAGAAAAAAAAAATTATTCAAAGTTTTTTACTATGTATAGAAGGTGTTCAGTAGTTATGCTCGAAAAATTAGTGATCCAGGTTTTCTCGGAATAAAACAAAGTTGCATTGATCTGAGAGTGTTGACAAATCATATCTGTGATTTTCATCATATCTTCAATTCAATTGGTTAAAATCAATATGAATAAAGTTTCTTTGTAAAGAATGCTCGATATAATTTTCTTTCGAAAGAATGCTCTTTTCCTTGAACGAATGCTCAACTCCGTGAGTACTTTATTCTGATTGCTTAATATCAAAATTGATTAGAACTTTCTTGGAAGAAAAGTTCAATTCAAACTGGTTGATAGCAAAACGCTTACCAGTCATCTGTCAGCAAAACTCGGTTCCAATTGGTTGATATCCATATTGATGAAACATCCTTAATCAGTAAAGCTTGCATAACAATCTCTAAAAACGACTGACATGCTTCAAAGACAATTTCTTGAAACTCTTTATAACACTTAGTGAGATGGTTTGGTATAACTGAATTATTTACAGCAACACTTTAGAAAATTCATCAAAATTTGTGGAAATAACTAAGAGTTGGGCAAACTTCCCGTAAAAAACCCTGTAATGTAAAATTGTTCTCACATTAAGATTTTTCAGTTACGTTTTTTTTCGAAAAAAAATATAATAAAATCAACTTTAGCAACGATCGTGTTCAAATAGACGGGAAGTTTTTACAAGAAAACGATGCGAAAACCTTTAGTCTACTGGAGTGACAGCAAGAATGGCAGTTTCTTGATACACCTATATTTCAACCGTTTTTTGAAATTGGTTAGTATAACCTGATGAGCTGACTAATTTCTAAACAATTAATTGACAATTTATGCCATAAAGTCATGGTTTTTCTACTGTTTTCCATCGAGTTTGAAAATTGTGATGTTTTATTTAAGTTTAAACGTTTGAAGATGAAAAATTTGCTTTTTTGTTTTCTGAAAATTAGCTTCAAAAAAAATGAAATAGCAGGATAAAACACTAACTATTAGAGAAATTACCGTTGTGGAACTCTGGTGTTCTTTTTCTGAAGTTGTATAGTTGTTCAATTTCAAGTTGAAGTTGATAACTTGAGCAACAAAAACTTTTTGCTTGACTGTCTTAACAATGTTTTCCTAGTGAAATTTTGGCATCCCACAATGAACCAAAGGGACATTGAAGTCTTTATTTTCACGACTAATTTTTTTCACGACAAGGGACTTCACGACATCACACTCATTTAGCCGAAATTGAGAAGTGAGCCAAAACTCGGCCGAAATTTTCGGTAGTCTCAGCGAACAGTGTGCGGGAGTAGTGGGCCGTGGGCCGAGATTTTACAGTGGGCCGAGAGTACCCACTTGTCGGAAAGTGTCCGGTCGGCAGAATTTGCAGCTCTGCAGTTGGCAGAAAGTTTGACAATTTGAGTGTACAGCAAGTTTGAGCATGCAGAATGTACAGTTGGCCGAAAATAATTAGAACGTATGCTTTTGGCCAAGAGTGACTGTTGTCGTGTAAACCGGTTACCGCATAATCTCTAAAACCAAAAAAATTGACCAATTTTAAAAAAAAATTATAAGCGTGCATACCATGTTTATTTTTTACCCGACTCAACGCAAGCTAGCATCCGGTAATTTTTGTCTGTACCCATAAATTGCGTTCAATTCTTTTGAACTGAAAACTATTAAAATCTCACTTAGACAAGCAACTGGATACTTTTTCTCGACACCAAACTTTCATTGATGGAATTTTTATCGATTAAAACCCCGTAAACTCGGGACATAGAAAATATTTACTGGACTAGTTTTTTTAATTGGTTTTATACTCGAACCCGCTAAAAAAACTATTGTGAAAATTTTGCGAGAGTCTGCTGTGAGAAGAAACCCACCTGAAATTATCAGGCAAATTATGGCAAGTTTTTTCAGCGTCAGTTTTTTTTTCTGTGTGTCTTTTTGGAAATACACCAGTTTGCCTGATTCCCCTACTCGCCTTATTAAAACTGAAAGCTTACACGTTTCGAGTGAATAAGAGCCATTTTACCCTTCCTAATATTGAAATCGCCGCTTGGCAGTAGCTACGTTGATATTAAGTGGGTTAAGTTAAAAAATTTGCCTTCAAGCTTCCTCCGCTTCTGTTGTTTCAGCTCAACCATTCTACTTAATTTCCAATCACATTTGGAAATAACAGTCTACCTATCATCCCGTATGCGTTCCGTAAGCGTATGGCGCTCGTACTAGGAGCTAGATTTTTACATCACGCGCTTTGCAATCTATCCGATCAGTCCCAACACCGCATCAAAAAGATTTGTTTCACAAAACCAGGATTGCGTTTGAATCTTACCGCTAGGGATCCACAAAATACGGTTCAATACTAACTACATGGCTATCTGTCACTTCTTAGTGATCATATAATTTGGCATGACGCTTTCAACAGTTCTATAAGTAGGCACAGCAGCAATAATAGCAGACAGCTGATTTCTGAGCAAATTTCTTGTTTGTTACAAAGATAAAAAAAAGCAACGAAACTTGTATCGTCATTCTAAACGTATTTGACGATTTCATTTCCAAGCGCAAAGATAAAGATCAAATACTCATAGGGAAGAAACGGAGCTCCACCAGCCCCCATCTTTTGAGCTTATGACTTTTATATTACTTCGCTGCTAAAAAGTCAACCTTAGTACCCTGAAGACCCGCTAAAAAGCGTAACCGTTTTATACCGAAAAACCGCAGAGCCATAAAAAATAGGCTAATAGCTGAAACTTTTTGACAACAAGTGACTTCCCCTCGAAAATAACTGTCCGTTTAATGTGAATTGAATTAATTTTTAATAAGGTAATCTCTTCAAAGTTTTATTAGTATCTATGATGAAAATTGAAAGATTAATCCGAACCAGATTTTTTTTTAGAAAATAACGACTGACAGGCGAGAAAATAAAGTACTTGAAACTACAAAACCTAGAAAATTAAGCGCAGTTTTTCATTATTTTATCATTATTTATTTTATCATTTTATTCATTAAGTTGACCAATATTTCTAGCGACTCTGGCAATTAGGAATGAAATCCGGAATGAGGCGTCTCTGATTAAAAGATAAGAAAATAAAATAAAATTTCTTCATTAAAAAAATCCATCCACCACAGGAAGCTTGAGCGTTGATTCTGGATCTGTTCAAGCAGTAAGTTGAAGCAATTGCACCAGAAAAAGACAAATGAACTACAAATTGAGCAGAACAAAAAGTAGTCCAGGTTGCGCAGTTTAGCCAGAAGAAAAAAGTTAGCATGCAGAACATGTTAGCATGTATTTCATCTGCCAAAAGCGGCAGCTTGAAAATAATCCTTTTAAAGTTTTGCTAAGTATTTGACTACTCAAAAAACTGAGAGAAGGGGTTTTAAAATGCCCAGAGCAAAAACTGCCGTAGATTGCTGGAAATGAACAGTTTGTGGAGTTATTGAGCTTTTTAAAAATTTCTAATTGTCATAGATTGCTGGAAATGAACAGTTTGTGGAGTTATTGAGCTTTTTAAAAAATTCTAATTGTCGTAATTTTGGACTTGTGTACATTTTGCAGCAGTAAGTGTAAGCTTTCAAAAAATTTGATGATAAACTGAGAAGGTAGTTTGTCTTGGTGTTGATCGATACGACATTAGACCTAATCACAGAGTTTTCCTTTTTCTGTTGCTTTTAATTTTCGAGTTTTTTTTCTTTTCTTCACTTTGAAAGTTTTTCCGCACTTTTCTACTTCAGCAATACTGAACTGAACCAAAAAAGGTTTGACACTGTTTGATCTTTTAAGATAATCCATTACGAACCTTTTCAAAAACGTTACAAATTGATGATATTTAACAACTTTTATGTTTCAAAATTTTTATCAAAACAACCTTAGAACCTTTTGAGATTTGAAAATAATGTTTGTTTATACCATTTTACCAAACCTTCCCATTTCTTGAAAAATATCTAGAAAATTGAATATTGTTAAATTTTTTTCATTTATTGTTTTTTTCTTTTCAATATTTTTTAAAAGATGAATTCTACGAAAAGTGATTTAACAAATAAGTTGTAATTTTAACCAAATATTTGAACATATTTCCGGAGAATTTTGCTAATTTACCCCCTTTTAGAATTAGTTATTTTTTGTGCTAAATGATTGCATCACAATCAACAATTAAGCACAGTTTCAGTGGTTTTAGAAGCACCTATCTTCTACTGCGAGACGGAAACCTAGCCGCAACACCACTACTGCTCATTTTCTGCATTTTTCATGTTGATTTAAAAGTTAAAAACCATCTAAGACTGACATAAAGTTTTAGTTCAAAAGCATACAAGAGCATCAATCATCTCAGAATATACAAGTTGTGAATCGGCGCTGTTCAAATGAATTATTATAAAATTTCTAAAGAGATCGATGAGATTGACATTTTGACTCAAAAAAAGGCTGTAATTACACTCATTATAGGTGCAGATGTCATTCAGTTTTTAAAAATTTAATCGAACTTCCCTTTTTATGAGTTTCAAGACATCTTGAAACCTTCCGACCTGCTTGAAGATCATTATGTGATGCAATGAGATCAATCGCCGATGTCAGCGAAAAAGTTATCTGTTTAGAAGAAACATATCCTCTTCTGCTGGTGTCTCATCAAAACACACTCTACTTAGATCATCCTCATACGTAGTCCTCTCTTCTGGCTATTAGCGTCAATTTTCATGGACTTATTAGTCTGTCTTGTTATTATGGGTCATGCAGTATTTGGTATCTCTCCACTTGAAGCAGAGAAATACTGCAAAGGTTTGAGAGTAGTTTGCAGCACTTCACTCGTGTCTTGACGACAGGAGTAAAGTGCTGCAAAAACCCATTTCTTTGTACCAAAATTATACCCGGCTCACATTTGTAAACATTTTTGTCGACGTTAGCGCGCTCATTGCTTTTTGAAGTCAAAGGTGCATTAAAAAGTGGCGCCAAAAGGTGCAATCGATTTCCATTTTACCCACTACAAAGCTTTATTCAGAAACTTTTTCATCGATAATTGAGTTGTATGAAAAATGAATAGACACAAGTTGCGCAAACTATTGGAAGAATAACCCTGGTTGAAGCTGCATTGCAATTTCAAAATGATACGTCTATTTTCCGTTTCTTTTTGTATCCTTCACGTGTCGTTCATGAAGCACTGTCATTGTAGATATGTTTATCCCTTTTTCAATACTGTTGCAAATTGCATTGATGTTTCATTAGTGAATAATGGCTGAAATATGGATAACAACTATTATATTCAGCACTGAAACAGTGATACAAAATAGACTGATAAATCATGACTACAGCAGAACCTGCTATAATTACCCCACCTATTTTAATTGTTTTGAGACTACCAAATAAATGACAAATCTATGCTCATTTTTCTGCAGCAGACTTGACTTTAACAAAAAATTATTTCTCAAAAATAAAAATGTTTCATTTACTGAACAAGAGTGCTGCATTGCAAAAGAAAAATTTCTGGAGAGTTATTCAACCCAAACCACAAGCTCTTTGGTGATCCCATCGTAGTCTTCAATTCTTGAGTGAACGTAGTTTTTCAAGTGAACGTAGTTTTACTCACTGCGCGTGTAAAATGATTAAGATCATCAATAATTCATCAATGTACATTTGAGGCAAAATCCCTGTTACACCAAAATACCATTAATGTATTTTGAAATTGAATTGTATGGCCAAGTTAAATAAGAGTTTCATAAAATTACAATTGTTGTATTCAACACTGCATTTACAGCACCATCTTTGTTTCCTTAATGTGCCATCAATGTTTTGGAAGTAGCATTAAAGGTTGATATAAGTGTAATTCCTATAACATTAAAATTGTTAGGATATTAACTTCAGTTATAAACTGGGAATTTTTTCTGTTACAGATGCTAATCGAATCTTTAAAAAAATTATCATCGAACCAAAAAGACGTCAAACCAAATACCTTCGTGTTTAATGGGCTAGTCTGATGCGTACGACGTCATCAATATATTCAATGATAAACATCTGAAATGGGGGATTGTTTTCTTAAATTCCACCCGGTGAAATCCTGAAGAATATAAGAAAAAATGTTTAACTCCAAGTTTTAAAGGTATGGACATTCCAGCGTTCAGTCTTCAGTTTACAAAATTAGGCTGTTTTAAAACAGAGTTTATAAAGAAAAATCCCGAAGGGATATTACAAAAACATACAGGAAAATTCAGTTTTTCAAAATTGACATTGAAATAATGGGGAGTTGTACAGAGTGAAATTTGTTTAGATTTTAACCCAGAGGCATTAGTTTTTCCAAATTTCACTACTGTAAAATTGTTGGAAATGTAAAAGCCATATCATCACTTCGAGTTACAAAAGGATAAAAACTCGTTATTTTTCAGAACCTGTTCTTGTACAACTTTTCTCAAACATTTGATATTGTGCTGTATATTAAGCCATAAGGTTTTTAAAAAAATAAGCATCGTAAATTCAGAATAACTTGCATTTTACAGGTAACATTGTCTATTTTAAGGTTTTTGAATACTTGTAGCAACCGAGAAGAGACAATTATTATCAAGAATATATGTCTTGATGACAAGGTAAATAAATCCAAAAAATGAGGGCATAACAACTTTTCGAGAAGCTGAAAAAAAGCAGCCTATAATATCAGTTCTGCTGGTGTTTATTGGTACCTTTACTTTTCTTTTCAGGGAAGCCGAGCTTGAATGAAAACTATTTGCAAAATAACTAATTTCTTGATTCAAATAGATTCAATTAGTAAAAGTACACTATGTTGCAAAATCGCAGATTCCATTAGTGAAAAACTTTTTTTTGGGAGGAAATGAAACAATTCTACTTTTGAATCTTTAAAAAAACAACTACCAAATTTTGCTGCTGAAGTAGATGTATGGGTCCATATTTTCCCTTAGAAGAGTTTTTTCTCTAGATGAACCATTTTTAGAAACATCGGCATACCAAAAAAATGTGGACAGTTGGACAAAAGTAAAAGGTACAATGAAACACTTGAAACACTTAATAGGTCGGATGATGGTGATCAACCAAACATAAGCGGCATTCACGAAATGGTTTAAAACAACAGGTCATTTTTGAATGCCAAAAACATGAACAACTCTATGGGGGATCTACAAAGAATACGCTTCAGTGTCATATCAAAACAAAATGGGAGGCTTAGATCAATAGAAGATTTTGAAGTACCCCAAGGCCGTTCAAATTTTCGCACCATTAAAATTTTTGATAACTCGATGGATCGAATGAGAATGAAAAATAATTGTAAGTTTTCTCTACAAAACGTCAGTGTCGTAAGCAATTTTGATAAAATACAAAACTTTTTGGAAATCTAAGAGTGTCTAGATTTTTCATTGTCACTGAAATCTGCCTAAGGGAAAACCCAATAACAGATCAAATGTTTCTCAACACAAAGTTTAATTTTTACAACACCAGTCGAGCAAAATTGACTTGAAGTAGCAACAATGTGGTGGTATTGGAGTATGGGCCCTTAAATATTATATAAAGGAAAAAGGTATGAACTGAATGCGTGAAAAGAGTTTCCTTGAAAGATTTTGGTTAGAAATTAGTCACCTTTTAGAAATTATCAAACTCAGAATTTAGTTTAAATGTTTTTATTGCCCCAATAAACCCTTATTATAGTTTTGTAGTTAACCAACTTTAGAAATATTGGCATCATACCAAAAAATACATGAAGTTTTGCTTTTTGGTGATCATAATGCAGATGTTTTCTGAAACCAAGACCTAACTAAGTTGATAATTTTGGGGCGAATAATGAAATCAAACTTATCAATTGTGAGAGCCTCACTAAGTTGGAGACATCTTACTCGCTCATTGGTTATTACCTATGTAAAAAAAACAGATTCGTAACTTCAATTTTTGTGACTCTCCAATTGATAGCGATAAATTTTTTCTCAGTTACGAGTTCAACCTTACTATCAGTAAAGATGAAGAAATAACATTTTTTTTCAGATACCGAAAAAATTTTGAGTTCAATTTTCAACTAAAATTCTGCTCCTACTAAGTTTTCTATAATGTACCAGCAAACAGAGGCACAGAGCATGTTTATCGTTTTTATTGATATGTTCAAAAACAGTTTGGACAAAATATCTAAATTAAGATATCCAAATACCTTAAGTAAGCAAAAAATAAGATGACAGAACTTTGAAAAAAAAAACGTGATTGAAAAATACATAAAGCCGACGATCAAGGAAAAACATCGGTTTCTTAACAATCACGTTTAGAAAAAGTTTTGAACAGACGCAAATAAAACAGTTTATTACAAATAAAGGTATCTTGTTCATAGATTTTTGAAAAAAGCTGAGAAAAATTGTGATTAAACAGTTTTTCGGAAAGTGGTAAATCCCAGTCAACAATGGACTTTTATTATCTCAAAAGATAGAATTAATGAGTTAAATGGAGCGTTCACAGAGCTTCATAAACACAGAGCAGATTTTGTTCAGTGGTCAGACTTAAAAGTTTTTCCTATTACAAAAATTTAAATTCAGGCAAATTACCAGAAAATAACTATTTCTGTCAGTTGATAGATTACAAAGTGTTAAGGCTACTAGTCGTATGAACGTATAAATTTGGGGCGATAAGTGTTTGAAAAAAATTGCCCTACTTTGCATTTCAACAAAACAGAATTTTTTTTAATTATCTGTGATATTATTATTATAAAACTATGTTTTTCGTATTAATCACACAATTAAAATTTCGAAATCTTGCAGATACTTCGGATTTTTATACATACTATATATTTATACAAATTTATTAATTTATATATATATATATATATATATATATATATATATATATATATATAAATATACAAAGCAAATGTACAAATGCATATATATATATATGCTAAGAACCGTTCAGTTTTTTTGCTCTGGTGATTCAAAATACTATTTCAATGTACCTTAGCTCGGCTTGCGTGATTTCTTCAGTGACTGCTGCTTGAGTGGGTACTGGTGTTTTATGCCGGTTTCGATGACGGTTTTTTTTATTTGGTTTCTCTGTACGTTTGAATTATTGATCCATTAGGATAGGGAGACTCTAGCGACAATTTGCATGTGGAAAAACTTGGCATCCACTCTGCGACAGTGTTTAGAGTTGCATGATTTGTATGAGATTTATTGATGAAAACGAAATGAAATAATAAGTAAATTCCCAATTGAATATTAAAAAAATGTTGAAATTGATTCTATTCACACTGGAAGTTTTAATGCTACAATGGTTTGCGACCGAAAAGGGAGAGTTTTTATCACAAAAATTTCGTTCACGGACAATTGATACTTCAGAAATGCGGCAATGGTGGAGGATACTGGTTTAGTTTTTAAATGATTTCTTTGTTAAAAAAGGTGAATGTTACCAATTAATTGTTCTATGTACTTATTGGCACTTTTCTATCTATGATACTAAATTTGAGGTGAGCAATTCATAAATTGCAATCTATGAAGAGCGCATCCATGGAATTTTAAACTACGTCGCAGCAGCCAATAAATGAAGGTTTCAAAAGTGATATCTTGATTGATAAGTATAACTAAAATGAGCTGCATAGGTTCGTTAAAGCGGTAATATAAAAGATGAAATATTAAAAGATGAAATCAGTGTGTAAAGTTGGTATCGACCTATAGTCTTCGTTATATGCGTTAATCGAAAAAACATTTAATCATGCTCAATGTTTTTTATGCAATTTTAATTTCAACAAAACAAAATCAAATTACTTCTAAGCAAGCTAAATTTTTATAAAAAAACTACCCGCCACTAAAGAAAACCAATTTTTTTTCTGACGGACTCCGGTGAAAAAAAAAGGAAATTGTAAAATTAAAGCCTCTGAGTTCCGTCACTTTAAAGTTTCATATTCCGATGTAACTAAATTATGAATAATTTCCTAACGTTTAAGCAAGAAAGAAAATCCTCACAGGGCCCGAAAAACGTGCAAAAAAGACGATCGGCGGAAAATAAAAACATTGCCTGCCACAGCTACGAAAAACTGCGGAAGCAAAGTTTATACCAATAAGACCAAAAAATTTGCGTCGAAACTTGAAATACTAATTCAATTAAATTGTTAGTAATGTAGTCTTTGATCTATAGTACAAAAAATAGGAGTGCAAAACCTTTAATATAGGAGTGCAAATTCTTTAATATAAGAGTGGAAAACCACATAATCATACAAATGTGTAAGACAAACCGACGAACTACTAAAACCTCAAGACGTGTTTCGGAAATATATATTAACCTCTTTTTCAATGAACTTGCGGAAACAAGTCAATATTGATCAACAAAAAAAAGATAATATCAGCTGATAATAAAACTTGTCAAAATTTGTGCAGGTTAAAACGCGCGATCGTTAAGAAAATTTCACAAACATATTAAAAAAATCAAATTAGATCAGCTGAAAAAAAAACTACAGCCCGTTGATTTCTAATGAAATTATAAGGATAAATTTCATAAATTATAAGGATAAATCACATAAAATTATAGGAAGGATAAGCGGGTGTGATCACTGCTTGTGTAATCTCACCCAAAAACTTTAGGTTATTGCTTGTCAAGCAGCATGTTTAATGACATCTGGAATCATTAGAGGACATAACAGTTATGTTAAATCAAACAAAGCAGTGAGAGAATAAATATCTCTCTCTTTTGTTGACTTGGGGAATGGAATTACAACTGGAATACAATATAAAAGGTAGAACTTAAAAGACGTCTCTTTGAATTGAGCTGACTCTGTTTGAGTGGATAATTTTTCATGACCGAATTTAGTTTGGTTTAATTGTTTTGACTTGCTTAGTTTATGAAGTTTTTCCGCATTGGAGTTCCATGAATAAAAAATCGATTTTAATTGAGTTTCCTTGTCAGTGTCCACAAAAGTGAAAACAAGTTGATTATATTCAAATAAAAATGGATTATAATATTAATATTTTTTGAGGCAAAAAAATCCTTTTTTCATCCATCACAATTGATTTTTTTCACTCTTGTGGACACTGACAATTAATCTTAATTATAAAAGATTTTTTCCACTTTATTGAGATGCGAATTTCAACGCACAAAAAACTTTTATATGTTTTAAACTAAAACTGGTTACGTTGGTTACTTGTAGTACAATACAACTTTAATGTTTTTGTTACTTTTTTATGTTACTCAAAAGCTGAATTTTGATCCTTTTAGATAATTTATTGATTTATTGGAAACTTTGGGGGGGATGGGGGGATGTAAAGTTGGAGGTGGACTTATCCCCATTCCATTACCCCCTAGCGTTTGCCCAATTACAACAAACCCCCAACATAACGTTTGGTGAACACAGCTTGGGAGTGGGGGTTCAAGTGTGGGGAATCGGGAGTGGGGGTTCAAGTGAGGGGGTTGAATTCATTTGGGGGGGGGGGTGTTCAGGTGGGGCTGTGCAAGATTGGGAGGGGGGTGTTCAGGTGGTTCAGTGGGAGTGGGGATGGGTTCAGGTGGGGGAGTGTGTGGGTTCAGGTGGGGGTGTTCAGGTAGGGTGGGGGGAGTGTTCAAGTAGGACGGGGCGTTATTAGCCATGATAAAAAATGTTGAACTCATGCTGACCGAAAAACCTTTGATTTAGGGAGTTTTAGACTAAACGGTTTGTTCTTGCCCGCACTGAAGTTCCATGGATAATAATTGATAAAATTGTCATTTAATGGCCAGTATCTATAAAATTACAAAAGTAATCGATAACAATTCATCAAAAATGGATTACAATCCAAGATTTTTTTAATCAATATAATCCATTATAATCGATTATAATCCATCGAAATTGGATTTTATTCCTTATGTTTTTTAATGCCAATTTAACCCCTAATGATCGGTTACAATCGATTATAATGGATTTTTCCGAGAGGTTATTCATAAAGTTTATAAATTTCATTTCAAAATTATCTCATTTTAAGGCAGTTGCTTCGGATTAGGTTTCATTTCACTTTTCATTTTTATATTTTTATGATATACACACCGTTTAACCCCCCCCCCCCACCCGCTCATGTGTTAAATCTGCTTCCCCCGTTTCACTCCCTGTTTACACCCCTACCTCCCTGCCAGTTTACACTTCAACCCCCGTTTCACTCCCTGTTCCACAACCCCCGTTTCATTCCCAAATCTGGTCCCCCGTTTCACTCCCTGTTTACACCCCTACCTCCCTGCCAGTTTACCACAACCGCGATTCGCCCCCTTATGGGAAGTTATTTATTGATAGACTTTATGATTTACAACCCCCCCCCCCCCCACAGTTTACCCCAATTATAATGGATTACAATTAAGTCAAACCAAGTTTAAAAAAATTGAAAATTTTTTAAATTTGAAGTGTAATTTTATGATCCGATGTAACTGACTTATAACTTTTTTTCTGATATTTAAGCAATAAAAAAACAGGTGGCGAAGAACGTGCAGAAACAGACGATCGGCGCAACATAAAAACCTTGCTTATCACAGCTACAAAAGTTGCTGAATCAAATTTTACACCAATAAGTTTGTAACAATTACGTCAAACCTCGGAAACCCCCCCACCCGCTTATGTGTTAAATCTGCTTCCCCCGTTTCACTCCCTGTTTACACCCCTACCTCCCTGCCAGTTTACCACAACCGCGTTTCGCCCCCTTATGGGAAGTTATTTATTGATAGACTTTATGATTTACAACCCCCCCACAATTTACCCCAATTATAATGGATTACAATTAAGTCAAACCAAGTTTAAAAAAATTGAAAATTTTTTAAATTTGAAGTGTAATTTTATGATCCGATGTAACTGACTTGTTACTTTTTTTCTGATGTTTAAGCAATAAAAAAACAGGTGGCGAAGAACGTGCAGAAACAGACGATCGGCGCAACATAAAAACGTTGCTTATCACAGCTACAAAAAACTGCTGAATCAAATTTTACACAAATAAGTTTGTAACAATTACGTCAAACCTCGGGAAGTTTATTCAATCACATCGTTTGTAACAAATTTTTTGATCTATAGTATAAATCTAGGAGTACAAAACATTTCGAGAAAATAATCATACAAATGTGTAAGACAAACCGACGAGCTACTAAGACTTCACCCCCCCACCCGCTTATGTGTTAAATCTGCTTCCCCCGTTTCACTCCCTGTTTACACCCCTACCTCCCTGCCAGTTTACCACAACCGCGTTTCGCCCCCTTATGGGAAGTTATTTATTGATAGACTTTATGATTTACAACCCCCCCACAATTTACCCCAATTATAATGGATTACAATTAAGTCAAACCAAGTTTAAAAAAATTGAAAATTTTTTAAATTTGAAGTGTAATTTTATGATCCGATGTAACTGACTTATAACTTTTTTTCTGATATTTAAGCAATAAAAAAACAGGTGGCGAAGAACGTGCAGAAACAGACGATCGGCGCAACATAAAAACCTTGCTTATCACAGCTACAAAAGTTGCTGAATCAAATTTTACACCAATAAGTTTGTAACAATTACGTCAAACCTCGGAAACCCCCCCACCCGCTTATGTGTTAAATCTGCTTCCCCCGTTTCACTCCCTGTTTACACCCCTACCTCCCTGCCAGTTTACCACAACCGCGTTTCGCCCCCTTATGGGAAGTTATTTATTGATAGACTTTATGATTTACAACCCCCCCACAATTTACCCCAATTATAATGGATTACAATTAAGTCAAACCAAGTTTAAAAAAATTGAAAATTTTTTAAATTTGAAGTGTAATTTTATGATCCGATGTAACTGACTTATAACTTTTTTTCTGATATTTAAGCAATAAAAAAACAGGTGGCGAAGAACGTGCAGAAACAGACGATCGGCGCAACATAAAAACCTTGCTTATCACAGCTACAAAAGTTGCTGAATCAAATTTTACACCAATAAGTTTGTAACAATTACGTCAAACCTCGGAAAATTTATTCATTCACATCGTTTGTAACAAATTTTTTGATCTATAGTATAAATCTAGGAGTAAAAAACATTTCGAGAAAATAATCATACAAATGTGTAAGACAAACCGACGAGCTACTAAGACTTCAAGACGTGTTACAGAAATACATTTTAATCACTTCTTCAAATAATTTGCGGAAACGAGTTATTATTGATCAACATCAACAGAAAAAAAATCTCAGCTGATAAAAAACCAAAAATTGTGCAGGTTAAAACGAGCGATTTGTAAGGAAACTCCAAAAATATGTTAAAAACAAAATCAAACTAAATCAGCTGAAAGAAAAACAAACAACTACAGCCCATGGATTTCTGATGAAATTATAACTTTTCTAAATCACATAAAATTATGGGAAGGATAAGCGGGTGTGATCATGCCATAGTTTTTGTCGAATTATGATTTGACTTTGCCAAAATTGGCTAATTTCGAACAGCTAAAAGACTTGAGGAGAATTTAATAAATTGTTTAGTGCGCACAACCGAATTTTCTTTAACGGTTAATGAGTGACAGTCTCGATCGATCAATTATGGATCAAACAGAAACAGTAGTAACTTTCATTAATAGTAATGCCTTTCTGACAGCCAAGAAATCAAATCTTCAATTTATAATTACAGAAAAGAAACTGAGTTGCAGAATTACCTGACAAAATGGTTAGTTTTTGCGCTAACATACAATTTTTGTGGAAAAAAAATGAAATTGTCAAAAACAGCGACTATTTCATACCGTCGAATGTTACATAAAGTAAATCGACCGATTCCTGAGAACAAAATATTTACTATATTTTGACAAAAAAAATGAAATAAAATTAGAAGAAGACTTAGCAATCAGCTAAGGAGCAGACAGTTTAATTAGTAACTTCAAGTTCCAAACTACACTCACTCTAGCAGTTTCTCGCATTATGCCTAAGAAAAAAAACTATTTTGTTCGTTCGTTTTTAGCCAATATGTACTTCGGGTAACTTAAAGAGCTGTCCTGATTGACATATAGTGAATCGTTGTGAGTTAATGTACTTTTGATTTCTCGGAAAGAGTTTGTCTTGATTCTAATTTGAATCTAGATGCCTTAAATGAGACTTGAATTACTTCTGAAAAAAGGGTAGCAAGCTCTTTTGTTGTTACAAGTCCTGATATTACATGATAGCTTGTTTTTACATTATTTGCCTGATACTACGTAGACTCTACAGTCATAATACATAAGAGAAATTTTTTACCACGTATCGCAAGTTTTGCACTTGTATGTACTTGAAGAGGACTAGTTTTCCTAAAATGACCATTATAGTAAAAGAAAAAGACCCATATGATCAAATGTTCAGACATCTCAGATGTGCAGAAACAGGGGGAATCATCATTACGTACTCAAGAGA